>NW_026596039.1:21019074-21100101 GCF_907164565.1 Psammomys obesus | reverse complement strand
GATGGATGGATGGATGGATGGATGGATGGATGGATGGATGGATGGATGGATAGATAGATAGATAGATAGATAGATAGATAGATAGATAGATAAAACGACTGTTGTGGCACACACCTTTAATCCCAGGACTTGGGAGACAGAAGCAGGCAGATCTCTGAGGTCGAAATCAGCCTGGTTTACAGAGCAAGTTCCAGGACAGCCAAGTCTGTTACACAGAGAAACCCTGCTGGGAGGGGAAAGCAGGGGCAGGGGGAGGAGGTTAGGGGGGAGCGGTATTATTTCATTTAGGCCTTGAAACAAATACAGAAAGAGTTTAAGTACTTAAGAAGAAAAGTGAGATACCCAAGGCATACATGGGAGTTCAGAGATATTTAACTTCATACTCTGAGTCGTAACTTTATTGTAGCACAATAACATATAAAGCAATTAATTTACCTCCCTAAATTTGTTTTCTTCATCTGAAACATATACCATTTCTAAAGTTCTATCTACCTCAAACATGACAATGGAATTAGGAGATTTTCTGAAAACTCATTTTGTTTCTGGTGACTTTGGAGAAAGGGTCTAACACTATAGCCCAGGCTGACATGGTACTTATTACATGCCCTAAACTGGCCTTGAACTCATAGTAATCTTCCTGCCTTGGCCTCCCAGGTACAGGGATTACAGGAACAAACCACTACACCTAGTTTAAAACTACTTTCAACTGAGAAAAAGAACACTAGGAAATATATCATGGCTTATGAAAGTAGATTGCTCAAGGAAGAATGAGTTATCTGAAAAACTACTTTCCTGTCACCAATCTAGAACTGAGAAAGAATAACATTTCTGCATATCCAATAAAAATCTTCCAACTGCCTTTAAAAAAAAAAAAAAAGCATTCTACCCAAGAAAGAAATAGAAGTTACACAGAATAACTATGCATAATATACAATGAATTAAAACAAAGAACATAAAGAGAATCTGTGTGGTGCTCCAAATTTGATCTTATTATACAAATAAAAAAATATACCGTTCATTATGCTCTTGATAAACAAGTCTAGATTTTTCCAGTAGATATTTTTCAACATAGGCCCTGGAAGAAAATGAAATTGGTTGATATAAACAATACAAATAAGTTTATATAAATAATGAAGTTTAATATAAAGTAGATTTTACTTATTTAGACAGTTAAAAAGTGTAAGATGCATTCTCCAGATAGCAGCAGTACATTCATCATTATAATTGTTATAGATATTAGCATTATCTATGCTAAATTCTCAAAATACAAAATCAAATGGATAGCAGATGAGATAACCAGGTGAACATATCAAGAGTAAAATATACATAATGAAAACCTTTTTCAAGAAATAAAAATAAATCAAAATTATATACTATTAATCAGCAACACAATCATCATTTGAATATAAACCTGTGTCTAATTTTATTACAAAGGGTGACTTTCAATCTTTTAATTCCTACACATCTCTTTTTTTTTCCATCCTAATCCATGAGTTCTCCTAGTACAATGATTATCAGTTCATAGAAAGAGCTAGTCATATTATGCCTCTACATTTATCTGCTTCCCACAGTATGGAGTACATTACCTGTGTCTGAGATTCTACTTAAAACCAGCATAGAAAAAGAAGGGACAGATTAATTAAATATGGTAAAACCTAATCACTGTTGAATCTACTTAGGATGTCCTTGTTCTATTTAATTTTTTTCCCTATTGTGTACATATTTGACTTTTTGAATAAAATTATCTAAAATTTACTTCACAATATCAAGATAATTATAAATCAGTTTTATATTCAATTTGACCAAACTGACATCTATGACAACGCTATACCCATTTTTTCTTGCCTCTTCAAATACAGCAAGCTTTGTTATAATGACAGTCATTTACTAAAAACAATTTCTCACCTCATAAAATGACCTCCCAGTCCTTCCACTTGGCAATTTTAATACTCAACATGAACACCAAAGGAAGGTTTGCAGAAGACCTCCAGAAACATACTTTAATCAATCAACTTATCATTTACTATGACCAACTAATATCTATTTCCCCAAAAGACAATGATAACATCAAAGGCAAAGAACATATTTACATGTTTTTTTTTCTTAATCTTCGATGTTCAGAACAATGCCTGATACTCAAAATGCACACCACAAATCTATGGTTAATACATAAAAAAATAAATTAATAGTGCCCAATCCATATACATGCTGCTTATTTGGCTTTTGTTCACCATAAAAAAATGTTTAAACTTTTTATTTATTTATTTACTTACTTACTTACTTACATCCTGGTCATAGCCCTACCCCTCATCATACAGTCAACAGAAGATCCTGCATTTCCTTCAATGAAGTTAGTTAGGTATGTACTCCATAATTCACAAACTATCTTAATCCACGAAGATATACACTGTTATATCTGAGGCTAAAAAGCAATCTATGTGACTTTGCCTATTGCCATCCTCTTCTGAAACACAACTAAAAATCTAACTCCTTGACTATATCCAAATTTTAAGAGAAAAAGTACCAAAACTGGTCAGACTTAAAAAATCAAGAAAAGAAATAACCTATGAAATTGTCACTGAACATCTCCCGTGGACTTCTGTGGTTGTTCGTGACATTGGTTTTAGGTTCTTTACAGATGGGAAGAAACACTGTATACACAGTAGTTTGGGCCATGCTTTTTTTTTTTTTTTTAATTTAAATTCAGAAATGCAGAAGACTGAGATTTAATTTAAATAACACGGAGAAGTTATCAACTTACTAATAGGGGTACAAAAATCGTAATAAAAACCATCAAATAGAAAAATAGTTTATATGTATGTATGTGTTTATACTGACCATTTTTCCTGGAACGCAAAACAATTCAGTATTAGAGAAAAAAAACTGCAGTATCAATGTATTTCAGGATAAAGACATGTTATCTACATAGATCCTAAAAATACCTATGCTAATACTTAATGTGCAAGACTAACATAAACTCAAGACAAAAATCAATGTTTAATTAATTCTTTAGGTAAAATTTTGCTTAGTGGAAAAAACAGTATTGACATAAAGGGCAAAAAGATTATTACAGTGATATTTGTAGTGGCTTGTTTTTATTTATTTTATGTATATGAGTGTTCTATCTGTGTGTACAACTGCATGCCAGAAGAGGGCATCAGATACCTGTATAGGTGGTTATGAGCCACCATGTGGTTGCTGAAAATTTAACTCAGGACCTTTGGTAGAACCGACAGTGCTCTTAACCATTGAGCCTTGTCTCCAGCCTGTGTCCTGGCTTTTAAATATCCTCTACAAAGGCCTTGGCAGCTCAGTATCCAAGTGGGTTCCCTTGTAAGGGGGACAGGGACTGTCATTGACATGAACTCAGTGGCTGGCTCTTTCATCACATCCCCCTGAGGGGGAAAGAGCCTTACCAGGCCACAGAGGAAGACAATGCAGCCACTCCTGATGAGACCTAATAGACTAGGGTCCAGTGGAAGGAGAGGAGGTCCTCCCCTATCAGTGGACTTGGAGAGGGGCATGGGAGGACAGGAAGAAGGGAGAGTAAGATTGGGAGGGAAGAAGGGAGGAGGCTACAGTTAGGATACAAAATGAATAAACTATAATTAATATAAAAAAATAAAAATAAATCAATAGTTTCACACAACAAGCAGAAAAAACTATACACTCATAATAAATACTTAACATAAACTCAAATATACAAAAAATGTGATTCTAAAAAGTACAAAGATGTTAATCATCTCTAAAATAATTGCAAAACTAAATGTTAAACCAATGAAAGCAGGCAACACCTATAGAAGAACCTTAAGTACACCGTTAACTTAAAGAATCCGTCCTGAAAAGGCTACATGCAATATGATTCCAACTCTACATTTTGGAAAAAGTAATATGGAGATAGTAAAAGTTCAGTAGATACCTAGACTGGAAGGTAGCAGGGCTGAATAAATCAAACTCGAAAGATTTTTAGCAAAGTAAAACTATGCTGTATGTACTAAAATGGAGACTATGATCCCTGCACTTCTCAAAGCTAATAGAATGTACAACACAACACACAAACTTTAATACAAGTTACGGATTTCACAATTAATAAAAACGCGTAAGACTGCTCGCCAACTTTAACAAACAGACCACACTAACAAAAGATATACCAAGGAAAGCTATGCTTGTAAAGATGGAAATGACAAATGGGAACTCTCTGTAATTTCCATTTCCTTCTGCTGTGAATTTAAAACTGGTCTAAAGAAAACTTTATTAAATTTTTAACCTATAAAATACATTGCTGGAACAATCAAATGACTAATCATAGAATATGTAAGGATTTTTACTATATCAAAATCAAATACCTAAATTAGGAGCACACTAATGCAAATATGTAGAAAAGTATGATTACATTAAAAAATACAATTAACTAAAGAGCCATTTTTCTGACTTGAAAATAAATCTTTGAAAATGTATAGTATAAACATAAATGCTTGCAACTGTTAAGCATGGTAAGAATTGTAATTAGTCTCACCATCTTCTATTCAAAACCACCAAAAAGTGAGGAAACTTTTATGCAGATTCCAATTCAATTCATAGCCTATAAAACTAATAATAACTAAAATAAAAATATGTTCCAGGGACTGGAGAAATAACATACCAATAAACAGTACTGGCTGCTCTTTCAAAGAACCTGAATTCAATTCCTAGTTCTCACATGGCAGCTAACAACCATCTATAACTCCAGTTCCAGGTAATCTGATGGCCTCTCTTCTGTCCTCCAAGAGTACTACATTCAAGTGATATACACATATACTGAAAATAAAATAGATCTGTGTGTGTGTGTATGTGTGGCATGCATGTGTGTATGTATGTATATATATATGTGTGTGTGTGTATATACCAAATATGTGTATACATGTGTGTGTGTGTATATGCATATATATGTACCAAAAATCTATTGCTTCTAAATGGCAATACTTACCCAAGTACAGTGCCTGTTTCTTGGTAATTTACTTGAATAAACTTGCCAAAACGACTTGAATTGTTATTATGAGCTGTCTTTGCATTTCCAAAGGCCTGTCAAAATAAATAATTTTTATTTAAAAATAATTTTTAAACATTGCTTAAAGACTAAAGCAATTTATTGATATATTTAGAATCATTCATAATTGAAGTAGAATAAAATAATGAACCAGGCAGTGGTGGCACATACGCTTTAATCCCAGCACAAGTGAGGCAGAAGCAAGCAGATCTCTGTAAGTTCAAGGCCAGTCTAGTCTGCAGAGTAGGTTTCAGGACAGCCAAGGCTACACATAGAAACCCTGTCACAAAAAAAAAAAAAAAAAAGGAAAAGAAAAAATGATTTTCACTGTATACTAATTCAATAAAATAAATCTCAATTTTTAAAGCCTAATACAAAAGACTGAAAAAAATAACTTGGACTGCTGGGCATGATGGCACACACCATCAATGGGGAAGCAGGTGTATCTCTGTAGGTTCAAGGTCAGCCTGGTCTACAAAGAGTCCAGAACAGCCAGGACTACAGAGAGAAACCCTTACTCAAAAAAAGTGAATGAATGAATGAATGAATGAATGAATGAATGAATGAATGAATGACTCAGTTAAGACCATTTATTGTACAGGCATGATTGTATTCTATTCAGATTGTAACAACCCAGGGTAACAGCCCAGTGTGGTGACACACACACAACAGCTGTGATGCCAACACAACAAGAGACAGAGAGGAGGAAGGCTGAGGCTTGCTGGACATCCATTAGTTCCAGATTTAGTAGGAGACCCTACCTCAAAGAAATAAAATACAGTGTGGAGGTACAGTGTCCTGTCTGTTTTCTATTTCTATCTCTACAGGCACGTCTACCTACACACATATTCATACATTCACACTCACACAAAATTAGTAAAATAAAAACATGCTTCTTTGCTGGGTAGTGGTGGTACACACCTTTAAACCCAGCACTCCAGCACAGAAGCAGGAGCATTTCTGTGAGTTTGAAGCCAGCCAGGTCTACAGAGTGAATTCCAGGACAGCCAAGGCTACACAGAGAAACCCTGTCTTTTTTTTTTTTTTTTTTTTTTTGAAAAAACCCTTTTTAAAAAAAAAAAAAAAACAAAAAAACCAAAAAAAAAACAACAACAACAACCAAAAAATTAAAAACAAAAACAAAAAAAATGTTTCTTTAACCCTGGCAACTTCAGAGACATGGCAACCATAGCAACAGCCAAATCTGTAAGCAACAGAAGCACCCAGGAGGCCAGAAAAATGTTGATGGCATTCACCACAGGACCAAATACAACAAATAACATCGTCAGGTGACCCTAAACGGCATTACCGATAAAGAGGAACTAGAGCTTCTGCCTGACAACCTTGGGAAACTGGACATTGGTCAGCGAGCAAACATGGCTAAATGCCTCGCCACTAATACTGCTGCGTAAGCCGCCTGTGAAGACCAATGCTCATGCAGAAGAGTTAAGGAGAAAAGTAAAGGTGTGAGGTGGGTGTTTGTTTGCTTATCTGTTTGTTTGTCTGTTTGTCTGTTTGTTGGAGGAGGTTTCGGGGGTTGGAGTATGCTAGTGGCTTGAAGCCACACAAAGAGGCTCATTAAAAACTAACAAATTCTTTTAAAAAATAATTTCATTAACATCAAGATTTCTTCATATTCCAAAGATAGCAAATTTATTCTTAAATTAATTTTTAAGATATATTTTATTAATTATTCTTGCTATATGTGTGGCTACAGGCCAGAAGAGGGCACCAGATCTCACTATGGATGATTGTGAGCCACCATGTGGTTTCTGTGATTTGAACTCAGGACCTTTGGAAAAACAGCCAGTCCTCTTAACCTCTGAGCCATCTGTCCAGGCCCTCTTCGTAGATTTATACTAAAGCATTTTGCTGAAATAAGAGGCTAAGAAAATATTACATTAAAACTGATCATTCTAGAAGTATATAAATGAAGTTTCATTAAAGTACTATACTTATCTATTTAAAACAAAACTATTATTATACAGATAAGAACTAAAAGCTCTCTGTATCATTACCTAAAGTATATACCAGGCAATGGAATAATGGCCAGCAATAAAGAAGAATTAATGAAACAATACCAATGAAGAACAGTCAACACTATGTTAAGCAAAACAAATTAGACATAGAGTACAATTACATAATCTATCTAGATCCAATTCTAAAAAGGATAAAATAGTAAAAAGAAGTAAACTAGAGGTTGTCTGAGAATGAAGATAGAATTGGGCTATGTCCACAGGACCAATGGTTGAGAAAGATATTCTGGGACCAGCAAGATGGCTTTGGAGGCAAAGGCTCTTGCCAGAAAACCTGCAATGTGGGTTTGGTCACCAGGTCTCACGTGGTGGGAGAAGAAAGCAGACTCCCAGAAGCTGATTTTTGACCTCCACAAATGCGGGTAGCACTTTAACATCCACACATATATAAACAAACAAACAAATATTTTTAAAAAATATTCTGAAGCTTTATTATATGACAGTTAGATGGGTATATATATATTTTACATATTTATGCATTCATTAAACTGTACATTCTAAATGTAACTTATAAGTTATAACTCAATAAAATTATAACTTTTGTAAAAGCAGGAGCTAATAATGTGTATCAATGCCACCAAAAATAAATTATCTACAGCCTAGAATGGCCTGCTCACAGTATCTTTAAAAAACTTTGATTTTGAGATGATTCACTGACAGGTTTCCTTGTAAAATTCAATAAAAATCACATATCTCTAATTATACACACACTCACACAGTGAAGAAATAAACTTAACTGATACTTCTACTCCTACAGGTACCAGAGTAGTCAAGACACAATGTAAGTCTGAGAAACACTGTCTATGTATGTCAATTACTGTGAGAGTGTAATGAGTACTATAAATTATGATACAGTGACATAGCAAATATCTATTCCTGAAAATCTCTAGAAATAGCACTTGTGAATGTTTGTAATCCACTACATCATTCTGAATAACAGATGGGAAGAGCTCGGGCTGTCCAACACTATCAAGAAAATTGTGAGATACACATACACACACACACTTACTCTTTGTCAATATATAACTTTTAGCAATAGTGAGATTTGAACGCCTTAAATAATTTGTCAATTCTGTCCTTCCTTTGTCCACTATAAAAAAACATTTTCTCAAGAAATTTATAAAAATATAACAAAATAAAAAAATTAAGTCTTTATCATTTAAGTTTAGCAAAAGAGAGGAAAACAAGCAGGATTAGAGAAAAAATATTGTTTCACAGTATACTATTCTTCTTTTCACATGTGCAACTTTTTGTTTTGTTTTAAAGACAATCTCACTGTAGTCCAGGCTGACCTCCACCTCCAAAGTGTTATGATTACAGATTTGCACCAATGAGGCTGGGTATGTAACACTTAATAATGGAAGCAGAAAGTTTCCCTGTTGTTTAATTTTTTGTTGAAATGCAAATCTGTCAATCGGGTGAAACCCTTCCGGACCATGTTGAGAGCGTCTTGTAGACACTTCACCACAGGAGACAGCAAATACATATGGGAAACACGGTATTGTAAGACTACAGTCAAGACCTCAAGGTACCCAATACAGTGCCAGTATGTACCTATCAGAATGGCTAGAAAAAAATTACAAAGACAAATGCTGCTATTAATATTTGCTGGTGAGAAATCAAAATAACAGAACCACTCTAACTTTACTCTTAAAAAATGATCCAACAATCCTATTTCTTCACCACAGACGTTAGTAAAACTGTCAAAATAAGGAACTCTGAAAATCCTCCTTCATACAAGAAACAAGACTTCAGACAAGAACTGTCCATAGAAGATTTTTAAAAGAACTTTATTAAGTAGACAGGATCATCAATAATCCTCAATTAATGCACACTTAAGATACCAGCTAAATTTGTGTTTTTATTTTTAAATAGGCGCTTAAAATTTGTATCTATTATTATTCATTCCTCCCTACCTCCACAGTAAAAGAGTACACCCCACAACGATTTTTTATAAAACATTCTAGACACCACCAGAACAGAGCTGAGGGTCTTCCATAGCACTGCTCGTCACGATTTAACTTGTCCAGCATTTTCCAGGAAAAAAAATCTCACTTTAAGGGTTTTCATTACCTGAACTGAGTCACTGATCACTCAACTGAAAACAGCCTCTCCATACCCATTATCACCATGTTTGTCTCTCCCTAAGCTGATAATAATAAAGTGGGGGGGGGGGGGGCACCTTGTAAATTACCTGCATAAAATGGGCTTGACAAGGTGTGACAGACAGGGCTGGAGAGGTGGCTCAGTGATTAAAAGCACTAGGTGCTCTTAGAGAGGACCAGGATTTAATTCAGAAAACTCTGGTGGGAATAATAACCATTTGGAACTCCAGCTCCAAGAGATCCAATACCCTCTTCTGGCCTCTGCCAGCAGTACACACATATGCAGACAAAATGCTAATATACAAAAATATAGAATGTCTCAAAAAAGGTATTAACAATTGCTTATACATGTAGAAAGCCATGTGCATGCAAGAGACATGTGTCAAAGAATATACGAATGTCCAGTAAAGAGCTCGGACTTGTGTTTGAATGTGAGTCTGCATGACAGCAGAAAATAAAAAAGTGAGGTTGATACTTAGCAGACTGAGGGGGAAAAAAAGGAAGGGGTCTTCAACAAGCACCTAAAACCTCAAATAAAAGCCTGAGAGCATTAATATGTGTAGGCTTCTTTAAAAGTCCCCAGTCAATCAGAACCACAGAAAACAATGATTGCATGGGGAAAAAAATACAGTATTTTGAATATTAGTTTCCAAGTCATGAAAACAACCAAATAGGAGTAACAAAACTAATATTCACAACTACCGGAGAAATTTATTTATTTATTTCCAGAAGTATCACATTCTATTAAATTCTAGTTTTCACCTTCTTCCTCAAGCTCTGCTTCATTGAAAAGGGATAAGCTACTATTCCCATGGCTCAAAGAAACTCTTTTTTTTGTTTGTTTTGGGTGGTACTAGTGATAGAATCCATGGTTTGCACATGACAAGTAAGAGTAGCAATCACTGTAGGAGTGTAGCTAACTCCTATGAGAATTGCTTTAAAAAAAAATTATTAGTATCACACCTGCCTTGTCTCTACCATTTTTTTTTAATTTTATTTTTTTCTTATCAGTTACATTTTGTCTCTACCATTTTCCAGCTTCCCTTGTCACTACAATTGTCTGTCTTGTAGTTCTATTTCATCTTCTCACATATACCAATTTTTCTTGACTACTTAAAAAAATTATTTCAAGCTTACTGTTGTAACACATACCTTTAATCCCAGCACTAAGGAAGCTGAGATTGGTGTGGCTCCATGAGTTCGAGGCCAGCTTGGTCTACGTAGTGAGTTCAAGGACAGCTAGGGTTTTGTAGAAAGACTTTGCCTTTACAAAAAAAAGAAGAAGAAGAAGAGGAGGAGGAAGAGGAGGAGGAGGAGGAGGAGGAGGAGGAGGAGGAAGAAGGAACAAGAGAGAGAGAAAGAGAAAAAGAAAGAGAAAGAAAAAAAAGAGAGAAAAGAAGGAAGGAGGGAAGAAGAGAAGGAAGGAATAGAAAAGTATTTCTATGTACCTTACCTCAAGCACTGGTCCAGCTCCAAGAATAATCTGTTCTACTCCACTGGCAAACCCTTTCTGACTGAGGGCAGTCAGGTGATGAATAAGAAAGTTTGTGCTTTGAGTCTTCCCAGAACCACTCTCTCCTGAAATCACAATACACTGATTCTTTTTGCGTTGAAGCATAGCATGATAAGCTACGTCAGCCACAGCATATATGTGGGGTTCAAGTTTTCCCAGCTGGTGGTTATCATACATTTTGACATATTTGGGGTTATAAATAGGAAGAAATTTAAATGGATTAATAGCTATTAGAATACTGCCAACATAAGTATAAATTTTCTCATGCTTAAAGCGATTCCTTAGGTTTTCTAAGAGAGTTTTCTCATTCAAATCAGGTAAGCTACATAAATCATCGAAGTCTTTCTGTTGAGGCTGTGGGAGAAAACCTCGTTCCATCATCCTGCGGCGTTCCTCAGTTACCCGTAGCCATGACTGGAGGCTACCATAATGGATTGACCCATCCAGGTTTTTCTCTCTCAGAAGAAAGCGGTAGTCCTCTCCACTCAAACGATTTTCCAAAGCCATTCGGGGCCATAACATCATTCGTTGAACTGGACAGTCGGTTGGATTGAGTATCCATTCTTCTCCACCAAATTCCTTTACCTCTGCTAAAACATAGCATTTTGTTTTGTCTAGGTGAAGTCTGTTTATAAGAGAGTCAATCACCTCAGCAGCTGTGGAGTTTTTTCTGGCAGGAACTGGACAGTAAATCGTTCCTTCTGAAATTGTCCCAGGATATATCCGTAATGTGTGTTCATAATCCTCAAAGCGTCGTCTTCCTCCATCACTTACATTCATATTGGATCTTGTCCCATTAGAAAGGACAGTATGTGCTCAGGAATGGGCAAACCATTTTCTTGGCAAAAGAACTGGAACACAAAAAAATAGAAACACTGAGTAGTCACATTCAATATCAGTTTTTGTACCCCAAAATGAAAGCCTTAACAAGCATACTGACTGCAGCTTTCTGAAAACACATTCTCTCTCTCTCTCTCTGTGTGTGTGTGTGTGAACAAGTATTAAGCCAAACATGGTGGCACATGCTTGTAATACCAACACTGAGAGGTAAAGGCAACAAAAAGAGTTCAGAGCTATCCTTGGTTATCTGGTAACTTTATGGTCAGCTTGAATTATATGAGATCCTATTTCCAAGGGGGAGAAAAAAAGTAGCAAGTACTGAAAATAGTCTTATTGAAACCATATAACATTAAGTTTTACTGTCCAAGTCGGGGTAATTTCTAAAAACATTAATATGGAAAAAAAGTTTCACTATTTTATTATTCAACAATTATACAAAAAGGAATAACAAATTATCTTTCTGCGATATCTTTGAAGACTCTCACTCAAGACTGAATTAAGGGGACAGAATAATTACACAAAGCTAATCAATCATCTAACACACAAAATTTCATAAGAAAAATGCAGAAACAAGAATGAATGCCATCAATAGAACAAATGTTTTGGGAAACTCACTAAAACATTAAAGATGAGGCGGAAACAGAAATTGAAGTTATAAGCAAGAAACACTAAGAAACCTACTTACTACTACTCATACATTTTTAGGGAATTCTGGACCTGATTTAACAGGTTCAATGCAAAGATCATGGCCTTAACTTATTAAGCTGAAGTTGACAAGATTATACAAGTAAGTACTGTTACAAAGTTTATTGTAATGCCCTACTTTGTCCTTCAATGCTACTGGTTCTACTTTTATCAACTTGATTCCATTCTTCATATCCTTCAATTTAAAAATTCCACATACACTACTTCCAGATGGATGATTTCAACTTTTACAACTTACACAAAAAAAAAAACAAAAAAAACACATTTCCTTCAAATGATTTCTCTAGCTCACAATTTATTTCTATCTCTTTTCTATCTTCCTGCTATCTACAAAAAAAAAAAAAAAAAAAAAAAGAGAGAGAGAGAGACAACCTTTCTAAGAACAACAAAAGCTTTTTATCTTCACTGTAATTTAGACCCACCAAGTTAAAACAAACAATTGGTCTAAGGGAGTATTACAGTGCTTGTCACACAAGTTTGGATCCCTAGAGCTCATGTAAAGGGTCAGACATGACGGTATGTATCTGTAACCCCAGGAGCAGAAGCAGCAAAGGGTGGATCCCTGGAGCTTTGCAGCCAGCCTCTCTAGTCAGATCAGTGAGGTCAGTTCAGTGACAGACCCTGCAAGGAAAAACAGAGACGAGGAAGACTCCCAACACTGGGTCTCTAGCCAACTCCTACACAAACACATACAGAAACATCACAAAAAACTTCTGTTATCTTTCTCATTTTACTTATCTCATTCTTTAACATAAAAATAAGGGCTTTTAAAAAAGATTCTACTTGAAACATGATCTCATATTAGCCAAATTGGCCTTGAAATCACTATGTATATAAAGATACCTTGAACCTCTGATTCTCCTGCCTCTACCTCCAAAGTTCTGGGCATATATGCTACTATGGTAATGTGCAATTTTTTAACTTTTATTTAGGTGTATGCATATATATGTGCGTGTGTGTGTGTGTGTGTGTGTGTGTGTGTGTGTGTGTGTGTGTGTGTTACACATCTGTGTGGGTCTTGGTAGTGGCCAGAGAGAGCGCTGGATCCCTTGGACTTTGAGTCATAAGCAGTTGCATGCCACCAGACATGGGTAATGGAAATTACCTAGATACCTCTGGAAAAACAGCAAATGCTCTTGACCACTGAGCCATCTCTCTAGTTCCTAATATACTCTTTTCTAAAACATAAAAAATTCAGTTACCTCAATTTTTTGCTACCATATACTCTGTAAAGACCTCTGATCAAGAAATTACCTTTATTTTTATCCTAGATGGTATTTAAACAGATGAACACATAAAAGGTAGCCATGAATCCACAGCTCAAATGCAAGTTTCAAATAGTTATAAACTTGCTCTACAGAGATGACCATTATCTTGAGGTTGGTATTATGCTGATATATTTATTATGTATATGTATAAATTATATGTATTCATGGAAACATAAACATATAAATATGTTATGTAAAATATGTTTATTTATGTTTCCATAAATACATATAATACTTTTTCATGTTTTTAACCTTTAAGAAATGATATCACATTATACTTAACAGTGTGCTGATCCTTTCAAGTTCAGTAAATACCAAATCATATCCCAGTGCATAATTTTGCCACTGTTTATCAACACACTGTCCTTTCAGTGAATACTGAAACTATTTCCAACACTACACTAAAACAGTGATATATCTCTGTTAAAAATTTCTTTGCACACACCAGTGAAATATCTAGTTTGGAGATACCTGTTAAAAATCAGGTATTATAAAAGAAAATTAAAAAAAAAAAAAAGCTGTCCAAACAATAGTTCTGACAGCACATGTGAAAGTGTGAAATTTTCTGCCTCTTTATCAAACATTAATATTGTCAGAATTTAGTGTCCAGCAATCTAACGTATGAAAAGAAGCCTAGTGAACTGGCTATTTGGATAAAGGTGCTTAGCCCCAAGCCTGATGCCCTAACTTTGATGTCTGGGAAGCCACATGATAGAATAAAAAAAAACCAACTCATTCAAATTGTCCACTGACCTCCACATGGATGTTGTGCTGCAAACACACAAACACACACACACACACACACACACACACACACCGCACAATCAAAACAGATTTAAGAGGCTAGTTCATTTTACTTTGCATCTCTCTGATTTTATTATGTCTGGGTTACTCTAATCCTTTCATTTGCCATTCCAGCTGCTGGTTTGGGTTTTTTGGTTTTTTTGATTGTTTTTCTTTATGAGATGTCTTTTCCTTATCAATCTGTGTAATATTTTTTAACATTTTATTCTGGATATCAACCAATTTTCAGCTGTATCTGCAGAACACATTTCCTAACAACAGGTGGCTAATGTTTTAATTATATTTGTATGTATTTATTTTGCGTGTATGTGCCAAAGCACACAGATGGAAATTATATGACAACTTGTATTTTGATACTGCCTTGGTTTATAGATCAGTACTGAAAACATGGTAGCACATGCGGGCATGGTAGCACACACCCGCAACAGCAGCATTTGAGCAAGGGCAGGAAAATCATTACAAGTACAAAGCAAGTCTGGTCTAATCCTGAGCCGATATCAAAAATAAATTTTTAAAAAAAGAAAAATGACATTCTAGTGACATTATCTCTCTTTCATGTTGTTACGCTTTTTAAATTATATTGTATCTTTCACTTCTAAAGTCTGTAACTTTCATATCCACTAGATCTTACAGTGCCCATTCAATTTCTTAATTGTTTTAAGTCCTGTTGCTTCCTTACTCATCCTGAAGAAGCCTAATAAGCCTAATCTTTTCAGACTAATGTCATTCACATTACTTTCACTTTGTATCTTCCACAGCATTTATTACATTGACTCTGTATGTTTCGGAATTTAGCTTTGTGACACACTTCTCATACAGCATTTTTTCATACAAACATTTACTGCAAATCTATTTATTGTTTGTTTAAAACACTACTACCACAATCATGCCTTTAAACTAGTAAGTTTAGGGGCTGAACACTAGCTTAGTGGTTAAGAGTACTAGCTGTTCTTGGAGAGTAACCAGGTTCAATTCCTTAGCACCCACTTGAAGGTTCACAAGTGACTGTAACTCAGTCCCAGGGGATCCAACACCCTCTTCTGAACTCTGAGGGCACAGCATGCATGTACATAAATGCATATAAAACACTCACAACCTAAGTCTTTTTTAAATTTGTAATAATAATCAGTATTCCATTTCCCCCCTTTATTTCCTACAGTTATTTCAACCAGCAGATTCTGCTCACTAATAGGAGTGAATACACTTAGCCAGTTCTAATTGTGGCCCTATGGCCTCTGGCAAGAGTCAACAGCAGAGTTACATCTTACAGTGAGGCTATGCCATCTACTGCTCCAACTGACACAATGAATAACTATGACTTAATCCCTACAGATGTACTTAACCCAAGAACTGAACTCAGGACCTTCTTTTTCAATAGAAGAGCCCTATGCTGGAGTATGATTTCCAGCAATAAGCCCCCCTCAGTTACATCTCAGCTACTTTACCTGCTGTTCCACAATGCTTCACTCAACACATTGTATTCTACTCCCTTCCTGAATAATAAAGAAACTTGAGTGCACTTCCCACTTCCCTAGATTTATTTGTCATTGCCTCAGGCTTCAAAAAAAGTTTACCAAATAAAAAAGAAAGAAAAAAAACTCAAAAACCCATCTTCTAACCACAATTAGAATAAATTTCAAGCTCATAACAACAACTCTATGTATATCCATCTTAATAACAGGATAGTCCTTGCAAAACTGCTAAAAGTGGGTGTGGTGGTAGATATCTTTAATCCCACTACGAAAAAGTCAGAGACAAATAGATCTCCAAATTCAAGGCCAGCCTAGTCTACAGAGAAAGTTCCAGGACAGCCAGGGTTATACAGAAAAACCCTGTCTTGAAAAACTATTATTATTATGTAAAATACATAATTATTATCTATACATTTGTATATGCTATACAACATAATAATTATCTATATACTTATTTATAATTATACAATAATTATTAATATAGTAAATAAACCATTTTTATTATTTAATATAAGAAAATAAGTTAAAAAAAGAAGTAAAGAAACATTTTGCAGAAAGAGTACATGCCAGCTGATCTACATCACAAGCAGAACAAGAGTTCATGCTTTACCTACAGTAAATCAACACTGAGTAAAAGCCAAATAGGTCGTAAAAGAGAACACATTTCACAGAAATTAACAAATGGGAGGGGAAAATGAAGTTTCACATGGCAAAATCTCATAGTGGTACTAGCGACATTTGTCAGTCTGCCAAAAGTACTCTGTTTTTTCTTCTATGTCCTACTTTGAAATTCATCCCTTGTCAACTGATACAATTTAACTGGACTGACCTCATTCTTCATGCACAGAAGAAAAAGGGAAATCAATTGTAACCAAATTTATTTCATTCTTCCTAGATAGGCTGATCAAGGAGAATCTATACTCAAACTTTTGCTGCTATTAAAAAGTATCTTAAAAAGGGGGTGGGGGGCAGATATGATGGTGCATGCTTTTAATCCTAGCATTTAGGAGACAGTGGCAGAAAGCTCTCTGAATTTGAGGCCAGCCTGATCTACATAGTGAGCTCAAGAACAGCCAACACTGCATAGAAAAACCCTGTCTCAAAGAACAAAAACAACAAAAAACAAGACTGCTAAACTAAAAGGATACAGATCTAAAACTGCTGAGAGTAATCTACCCTGAACGCACAGAAATAGAAAAATTATACTAACACATACAATAAGGTCTTATCATACACCTGTGCCAATAAATGCAGTTATGACTTAAATAAACAAGCTCAACCACTGAGTTTCTAACTATGCTAATGAACTCCCTTTTATTGTCTGAGCCATTAAAAGGTGAATTCCTCTTTCCTATAATTAAAAAAACCCATTATAACATACAGTATTTTTTAATTTACTTTAATTTATATATTTATTTATTACAATCTATTCACTTTGTATCCCCGCTGAAGCCCCTCCCTATGCCTTTTCCCTAGTTCCCTGATAGAGAACCTTCTCCCCTTCTATCTAACCCTAGCTTATCTGGTCTCAAGGCTAGCTGCATCAACTTCCTCTGTGGCCTGGCAAGACTGCACCCCCCCCCCCACCAAACGGCGGGGTGGGGGAGAGGTGATTAAAGAGCTGGCCCCTAAGTTCATGTCAGAGACAGACCCTGTATCCCTTACTAGGGAACCCACTTGGAAACTGAGCTGCCAATGGGCTTCCTTTGAACAGGGGGTCTAGGTCCTCTCCATGCATGGTCCTTGGTTAGAGTATTGGTCTCTGCAGGGACCCCTGGGCCCAGGTATTTTGGCTCTGTTGTTCTCCTTGTGGAGTTCCTCATTTATAAGTGGATATTAGCCATATAATATAGGATAAACATACTAAAATCTATAGCCCTAAAGAAGCTAAACAACAAGGACAACCGTAGGGACAATGCTCAATCCTCATTCAGAAGGGCAAACAGGATGGACATCGGAAGTAGAAGACAACAAGACAGGAGCCTTCCACAGAGGACCCCTGAAAGACTCTACCCATTAGAGTATCGAAGAAGATACTGAGACTCATAGCCAAACTTTGGGCAGAATGCTGGAATCATTATGGAAGAAGGGGGAGATAGAAAGACCTGGAGGGGACAGACAGTATTTTTATTTGTATCATTTGCACACTGCTTCTATCTGACTTCCTACAAGAAATGATTTCAATAATAACAGGTGACATTGTCTAGATTTTTTAAATGAGCATGTAGGTGCCTACTGACTAAAAGCCCTGGATTTCATGAAATAAATATTAACCAATGCAAATGGACCCTGGATCTGACTTTCTCAAGTTTTGTTGTCTATTTGGGCATTTGGAGAAAAAAAGACAGTACATTAATACCCATGTTAGTTTGCATTCCTGAAATTTTGTACAATTTGGGCTGAGTGATCTTATGGAACATAACCTATTAAAGCTCAAATGCTAAAAAACTATTTTATGTGTATAATCTGGAACAGGCATGTGCCAAGGGTGTGCATCTGAAAGTCAAAGGACAGCTTGTAGAAGTCAAGTCTCTCCTTCCATATCGGGGTCTCAGCAATCAAATGCAGGTCGTCAGACTCAGCAGCAAATGCTTTCATCCACTGAGTCACTTCACCTTCATTTTTACCTAACTCCTTTATTGTTTAATTTATTTATTCACTTTACATCCTGATTGCAGGTCCCCCTCTCTCCTCCCAGTACCCCTTGTACACTCCTCTTCTTCTCTCCTCCTTCTCCTCTAAAAGGGGGAGATTGCCCCATCCTACCCAGTTTCTTTAGTGAGAAAAAAAATGAGTACTTTTTGTTGTTGTTTTTATTGTTTCTTTTCTGAGTCAGTCTCCCTGTGTAACGCAGGCTACCCTCAAACTCACAATATTCCTGGTTCAGCCTCCTCAGGGCTAGGATGAAAGGCATGCATCAGCTTACTTGGATTAAACACTTGAGAATCCTAAAAGGATCTCTAAATTACTAATAAGGACAAAAGAGAACCCAATATTGTAATACTGTCCAAATATACTCAGTTACAAAAATTAAACTTGCAATCCAAAAACAGTAATTCATTAAAAAGAGATCATTCGCTAAGTCAGTAAATATAATACGCAAACCTCATGATCATCTCATTAGATGAACAGAAGACCTTTAATAAAGTTCAGTGTTTTTCATGATGAAGGCCCTGAAGAAACTAGCAATAGAGGCAACCTAACAACCTAATGAAGGATATATATGACAACCTGTAGCCAACTGTAATGATCTGAAGGAGATGTCTCCTAGAATATGTCTTGGGCATTTGAATACTTGGTCTCCCCAATTGATGATCTTGGTAAAGGGATTATGTTACTGCGGTGGGGCTCTGACATTTCAAAAAAAAAAAAAGTCATTCCCAGTGTGCCCTCTCTGCTTTCTGTTTATACATCAAAATGTGAACTCGCAGCTGATGCTCCATCACCATGCCTGCCCGCCTGCCTGATAACATGATCCCCGTTGTGATGAAGTTTTACTCTTCTGAAACAGCAAGCTCCTTCCTTCTACAATTTGCCTGAGTCATGGTGTTTTGTTGTTGTTTTCGTTTGTTTTGAGAATGCTCTTCTATTATTATTATTTATACAATATTTTGCTTGCATATATGCCTACACGCCAGAAGAGAGGACCAGATCTCATAATAGATGTTTGGTTGTGAGCTACCATGTGGTTGCTGAAAATTGAACACTGAACCTCTGCAAAAGCAGACAGTTCTAGTGCTCTTAACCTCTGAGCCATCTCTCTAGTCCTAGTCATGACATTCTATGATAGCAACCAAAGTGGGCCATTACTGTGACACACCTAACTATGTGGTGTTTTGGATGAATGTGGAGGACTTTGGGACGTTGGACCAAAAAGTTGAATACTGTAAATAGAGAGTTTAAAGAGCCATCCTAGTAGAAGTTTAAAAAATAACAATAGTAAGAGCTATGTAGACTGTGAAAGAACAGCTCAAGAGGCTTCAGAGGGTATCAAGGACTTTACCAGCAACTGAGCTAGAAGCCATTCCTGTGATATTTTAGCAGACTGTGGCTGCTTCTACCCTAGTCCTAAGAATTTGTCTGAGGCTAAGTTGAAAAGTAATGGGCTAATTTCTTTGGTAGAATTTCAAAATAGTTTAATATTGACTCTGTCACACGGTTATTAATAGTCACTCCTATGCAGGTCCATAATTGAAAAGGGCAGGCGGACTAAAAGAAATACAAAATGTACAATTTGAGAGAAAAAGAACACTAAAAATTTAATATTGGGGTGGGGCAGTAGTGGCACACGCTTTTAATCACAGCAGTTGGGAGGCAGAGGCAGATGCATCTCTGAGTTCCAAGACAGTCAAGAATACACAGAGAAACCAGTTTGGAGAGATAAAATAATAAATTATTATTTTAGTACAAACCAAGGCTTGTAATAAAAAGAGATAAGGAGATTGAAAATAGGTAAGAGCCAGGAATGGTGGCGCATGCCTGTAACCTCAGCACTCTGGGAGACAGAGGCAGGTGAATCTCTTGTGAGTTTAAGTCCAGCCTTGTCTACAGAGTGAGTTCCAGGACAGCCAAAGCTACATAGGGAAGCCCTGTCTCAAAAAAGAACAGGTAAGATCCAAAATGGAATAGAGGAAGTGGTGCTCTCAAGGGTAGACCCCACCCACTAAGCTTCCAATTTATAAAAAGGCCTAAAGAATTTTCTGAAAAGCTACTGCAAAATATGATTCAAGGAGGCCAAGCTCCATCTCAAGTGGGCAGCTGAATTTGGCAGTTTATGTGGTTCTGACTTCAGAGTCATGAAGAATATATGAATAAGGGGGCTGTAGAATCTTCTTCTGTGGTTAAAGAAAGCCACTGAGGCCATACATATGTCAGAGGAGAGCCTGAATGGAGGCCCTAAGAAGCTGTTGTGTGAAGCTGTGAAAGTGAAGAGCCTGGATTGAGTCAGAAACTCCAAGATGTTAGAGGTACCACAACCGTGGATATCTGCCGGGGAAAGACACACACAGTGAGTGGAACCGACCCAAGGAAAATGCATGTTACAAGCAACAAAGCCAGAAGGGAAGAGACATCTAAGCTGTCTGAGATCAGACATGGGGCTTATGTTGTGAGTGGCTGTCCTTCAAGACAAGCAACAGCCATCTTGAGGAGTTCAGCTGTGCCCCATGCAAAAGATTATCCCAGCAGGGCTAGTTGCCAATTTACACCCCAGCACAGAGGCCTGGAGGAAGCGTAAGATTTTTCTCCTGAATATGCAACTGTTCTCTACCACCTGGCAATGCTGCACATGGCCTGGAGGAGTTAAGAGCACACAGAGTTCAGAGAAGACTAGAAAAAGGGGTTCCATCTATACAGCTACAGGGATGACCTCATCCCTGTTGGGTAAAGCCTTTCTAGGTGTGGCAGGTTTGGGGAGGAGTGCCCACACCCCTGTAACTAACCCTTCACCTAGGCTTTATCAGAAAGCCCAACAAATTCATTGGTTCCTCTGAGTGAATTTTGGCAGAAATATGCCTAGATTACAGGGAGGAGAACTTTCAGAGGAACTTCAGCAACAGAACTATAGAATTTGGAGTTTGCCCTGCTGGGTTTCCATCTGGCTTTGATCCAGTACTTTCCCACTATTCCCCAATTCCTCCATTTTAGAACTGTGGTTCATATTCTGTGTCATTGTTTGTTGGAAGTATGTAAATTGTTTTTACAGGGGATTACAATTAAGAGACTGTTTTAAGTCTCAGAAGAGATTTTGAGCTTTGGACTTTGAAAGAGTATTAAGACAGACTAAAGAAGCATGGAGATTCTTAAGTTGTACTATCATTAGACTCTGGGGCCAGTGGTAGAATGTGATGGTTTGAATACAATGCCCTTTATAAGTCTAATGCATTTGAATATTTGGTTTCCAATTGTAGCTGTTTGGGGAGGGCTTGGAAATACGGCATTGCTGGAGTGTGTCATTGGGAGTGGGCTTTGAGGTCTGCCAGTATGCCCGCTCTGCTTCCTGTTTGTAGATCAAGACGTAAACTCTGAACAGCTGTTCCATCACCATGCTTGCCTACCTGCTGCCAAGCTTCCCAATATGATGATGTACTCTCATTCCCATGGAACAAAAGCCCCAAATAAACTCTTCCTTCTTTAAGTTGCCTTGGTCACAGTGTTTAATCACTAAGGACAGAAAAGTATGTAATATGCCAGCATTACACTAAATTGGGGAAAACCAAACCCATTTCCTCTAAAACCAGGAATGAGACAAGGATGTCCTTTTTTTCCCCACTCCTATTTAATACAGTGCTTAAAATCAACCAACTCAGTAAGGCAGGAGAAAAAGATTAATGGTATATAAATAAGAACTCAAATTATCCCTATACACAGGCAATATAATCCTGTCCTTAAAAGACCCCAGAGGGGTCTGGAGAGATGGCACAGTGCTACTCCACAACCATAAGAATCTGAGTTCTGTTCCCAACACCCACATAACAAGCTGGGCGTGGTCCTGTACACACTTCTAACCCCAGTCCCACCTGAGTGAGAAGCCGGTGGAGACAGGAGGACTCCTGGAGCTTGCTGGCTGTCAAGCTAGATGAAAATGAGCTCCAGGTTCAGAGAACCCTGCCCTAAAGGAATTAGATGCACAGTGATAAGAGGACACTCAAAGGCTCCTCTAGCCTTCACACAAATACACACAGGTGTAAACACACGTACACAAAGAGAGACTAAGAAAAAGAAAAAACAGAGAGAAGCCCCACTCCCCCGATAAAAAATCCTAGTAAACAATTTCAGTCCTGCCAGGATAAAATAAATTAATGAACTAGATACAGAAAACTAGTTTTTTTTTTTTTCATACACCATTAATAAACATGCCAAAAATAAATTCAAATCAGGAAACAGTATTCACAATAGCCTAAAAAGAAGGTAAACAACTACAATGAAAACTTTATACTGAAGACATTAGAATATGGAAAGATGTCCCATGCTCATGGATCAAAATTAGTATTATCCCCTAACACAAGCATCTCAGAGTTGAGATCTCCAGAAGCCACATTAAAAGAAAGGCAAACATGGCAACCCATTTATAATGCCAGCATGTGAGCAGCAAAGACAGGAAATGTCCAAAGCAAGCTCACAATCAGACTAGCCAGAACAAGCCCCAAATTCAACAAAAGAATTTACCTAAATAGGAAGACAGAGTATATAATTAAAACACAAAAGCCTACATACACATGCACACATATAACCTTTCATACATCCATGCACGTTAAACATGCAAACACATGGAAAAATTAATATTGTAAAACAGGCTATGTTAGGACTGGAGAGATGGCTCGGAGGTCAAAATCACTTGCTACGCTTCTAGAGAACATTAAAAAACTGGCATTGTTACCAAAAGTGAGCTATATATTTAATGCAATCACCACCAAAATGGGGGGGGGGGTGGATTTCAGAATTCTTAAACCCAATCTAATAAAAATATTTAAAACTAGCAGGGCGCGGTGGCACATGCCTTTAATCAGGGAGTCAGAGCAAGCAGATCACTATGAGTTTAAGGACAGCCAAGCTACACAGAGAAAGCCTGTCTCAAAAAAAAAAAAAGTAAAACTTTTTTTAAAGACTATTTTTAATGATGTGTGTGTGTGTTCAAGTATACATTCCCTGACACTTTAGGACTCTTGGCTCTTTTTCTCTCAAGCTGCCACTCCACCTCCTTTTGTGGCTGCTTACCAAACCTCCATACCTAACTGAGAAAAGGGTTTTCTCTCTTCCTTCTCTATCTCCTTCCTCCAGCCAGCTTTCTTGCCTTTGGATTTTTCTTTTAGACTGTAATAATGATTTGTCCTCAAGCTTTTTTAAAAGGAGAGAGGGCTACAGAGAGGGCTAAATGTCAAAGTATTACAACTGTTGAAGTGGGCAATGAATAAGGACTGGGTAGAGCTTAGCATTTGTGAGGTAAGATAGGGTTAGGGGAGAAAACAGGAAATGATAATGATAGCTAAGGAAATAATATATATTACTTAAACCCAGCAGCAAATTTGGAAGTGAAACAAAATAAGACAGTGACTTTCTTCATATTTTATTTTTATCCTACAATTTATTTCAAATTACCCTGTTTACTTAAGCACTTCTTTTGATGTATCAGAACTATTGTAAATACATCTATAGCTACTTATGACTTCCATAAACTCTATGCATTTGGAGACCTTGTTGAAGACATACACTTAATTGGGGCAGGACAGTAAAAAGGAAATGTTACCAGGCTGGAGAAATAAAAAGACCCCCCCCCCTTGGTTTCTAGTTTATGTTTCCAGTTGCCTAAGATTCAAAAAACTCATTTTCCTAAAGATATCTTAAATAAGGATGTTTGAAACAATAAACTATGTTTGCTTGGGAACAAAATACCTATAACTGTATTAGCACTCCTCTCTTATTCCTAAACCCAAGCAATGTGCCCCTTAAGAGTCACCTTACAATTTCATTTACAAAAGCAAATTCTTTAAGTAACTCATAAACTTATGAACATTTACCTCATACAGTCTTTACTTCATTTTAAACTTTAGTTTTTGAACTTTGCTTAATCTATAAACTTCGTAAATTATGTCCTTAGAAACTTGTAAAACACTATCACACATACACATAGCTATTATAAAAGATACTGAAGCATAAACCAATGGCTCAGGGCATGGAATAAATATATACTTCATACATGCCCCTTTCCCTAAATGCCTATACATTTTCCTATCTAAAGCATATATGCTCCTTTATCTCTACTTAGTAAATAAACTCACTAACTTTGCTGTAGTCTACAGCACAGCCAAAACTTCAGCTTTACTTTAGTAGGATTCATGAGAGGGTGGAATCCCTCCCTACTAGTATCAATACCAAGCTGTCTGCTCTGCCAGAACGGACTACAAAGTGAGCATCAAAACACTCAGCATCACTGTCCATGCCCTCACACCTAGCCATCCTACCCACAGGATATAGAACTTATTTGGGATGATGACCTAGGTACATACGCTTGCATAATGGGATTGTCTGCATGCAGTTAGTGACTTTTCAGATGTATATGTTATTCAGTTCAACAATTTAAGAGGTATACTTATAGACTCACATTTGTATCGTGTGTGTGAGTCACTCAGAGTCATATGAGTTGACTGCTTAACAAACCACCTTTGTCTATTATAATGTTATAATGTTCTTTATTTTTGCTCAGTTCTTTAACACAGTCAACATTCTAAGACTCAGCAAGAAAGCAAGAAGAGGGATATAATGGGCAAAACAAGAAAAGAAATTAACAAAATAATTTCAGAAAGTACTTTTCTGTAAAAGGCAGGACAGTAAATATTTTACAGTTTGGGGAACACAAAGTCTTTCATATTAAGATTTTTCTCTGTTTTCTGTTTTACAGTCCTTAAAACTATGAAAACCATTTCTAGCTCTCAGGCAGGATAAAATCAGGGAATCCTCAGGATTCAGCTTGTGGGCAACAGTTTGCCTATCATTATACTAAAGAGCTATAGCATGCTATTTTAGTTATCAGAGGGATTAAGTAGCTTCTCTAAGGCAGTAAAGCCTATAAGGCATGTAGGAACCAATTATACTAACACATGGGAGAAATGCTTCAAGCTAAGAGGAGTGAAGTAGGCAAATGTCTCAACAAAGAACAAGTGAAACTTTAAAAAATAAAGAAATCACTGGTTTCAAAGCCAAGTAGGAAAGTAGTAAAAAGATGAAGTCGAACATATAACAGGATCAGATTACACAGTGCCCTGTGGTCTGGGGTTCCATTCTAATCGTAAAAGGCCTAAACATTCTAAACAAAGTTGGCTCAAGATGAGACCCAGATGGTGGAAGGATCCTGTAAGTTGTCCTCTCAACTCTACCTGTGTGCTCATGGTGTACGCAGACACACGCATGTATGCACACACACAACATTAACAGCTGAATTTATTTTAAAAAAATGTTTTTGTTTTTTTGGAGACAGAGTTTCTCTGTGTAGCCCTAACTGTCCTGGAAGGCACTCTGTAGACCAGGCTGGCCTCAAACTCAAGAGATCCAACTCTGCCTCTGCCTCCCAACTGCTAGGATTAAAGTCCTGCACCACCACTGAACAGCTGTGTATTAGTGTTTTGCTTAAATAAATCTTTTTTAAAAATAACATAAGGTGGAAAACAACTGAAGAAGACATCCAACATCAACCTCTGGCATTCATGTATGCTGTATCCACACAAAAGTACAAATGTGTATATGGCAACTGCAGACATGTATGTTCATACACACACCAATATGTACACTCATGTAACCAAAGTACTCCAATTGCCAGATGGCAAGTAAATTAAAGTTGGGGAGTCAATTGTGAGTAAAGCTCAAGTATGACTTTGCATTAAATCAATCATTTTGGCTCTAAAGATCCTAAGACTTATTATACCAAGACCACACATTTTCAACATTTGCTCCCAGATAATTAAAAATCATTTACATGATCCTGTAACAAGAATAAATCAGAAAGCACAACAATCTCAATCAACTATCACATTAATTATCAGTGTCTAGGAACATCAAAAAATTCACAAACAAAAAAATGCATTTGGCACTATAACCATTCTATCTTATACATTCTGTTGTAGTGAATGTTTCGTTGAGCCTACATATCTTTTCATTCATGTCTCGATAGATGTACCTTAAAATACAATAAGTAGATAATCTCGGAAAAACCGATCAAAAGCCAGGAGTAATATACATGCCTAATCAGGACTCAAGAAATTGTTAGAGGAGGATCATAAGCACAAACTGAGCTACTGAAAGAAAAACATAGATTAGGAAGAGCTACAATTTGAAACAAAAATATAAGTATGGCTAGGATTAGCTGTTTAGCAATATACAACATAGCAACGATTTCACAGCAAAGCCCTTGGGGACTTAAATGCATTGACATACAGAAATCTTTCCCTATTTGAACAACTTTTTACAAGTAGAACTGAGGTAGATACTGATCCAAAGAAAACAAAAAGAAATGACAACACTGACAGGGAGAATGTGAATTCACTATTACAGTTTAAAGGCACTCCATGAAGTTTTGGGGAAGATAGGTAGAAAGCAGTAACTGTGAAGCACTTAACTTGAAATGCTATTCAATCAAAGTCTAGTTTCAAAGTCATTAGTATTCTTTGTGAAGTTCACACAGTGCGTATGCTATGTTTTTACAGGTCACACGGTCACTATCCCAACTACTTGGTCTGCCTTTACATTATGAAAGTAGCTATAAACAAAAACTTATTTGCATAAAAGTTTCTAGTTGCAGTGATGCTCTGACAATCATGGAACCAACTACAATAAAGCTCAACATATCCAAAAAAGAAAGAAACACTTTCCTTCACATCACTTGCCTTTTAAAAGCTGAAATCTCATGGGAAAAAAATAACTGAGAGAAAGGAAAGTTTGACAAGGCCCTTCAATAATAATGATGCTTAACTAACTATAAACTGTACTGTATTTCAATAACGATGATAAATTAACTCTAAACTATATAGTTTCTATCATCGTCAGTGGAAATGGAGGGGCAGAATATTTAAGTCACCCCATCATTTCAGCAAATCTGTTAGTTATTAAGGGCATGGCAGTAGCTTTTGAATCTGTACAAATTAGGAAACCAACAGAATGAAATAGAGATTTTGTTCTAGTGTAAATACAGATCTAACAAAACCTCTCACTTACTACAGTAAGAAAAAGGGCGGGATAAACTACAAAATCAAAATTGTGAAACTCATTTGAGCGCTGAGAATAAAAAAAAAAAAAATCTAAACAAAGCTCAATTCCAGACACCCTTTCTAGGTAAACAGTAAAATTACTAACTTCAACTCTTAAGCTCAATGTGAGCAAAGGGCAAACAATCAGTCTTCAGACCAACATGACAGACCGAAATTCAGGAGTTCCAGAGGCAAAGCTATCCAAACACAAGCTAAAAAGTCTTCCCAATGGAACAATCAGCCTATGGCCACATCACCCTGAACTGATTCCAACCTGTCTGACCTTGAAAACTAAGTATGGTCAGGCTTAGCTAGTACTTGCATGGGAACGTAAATCACTCTACACCAATCAAAGAGTAGACAGGGAAGACAAAGTAAGTCTCCTGAACTGAAAAACCAAGAACAGAGGTATTAAGCAAAGAGAACTTTACAAACTAGCTCAACTAAAATAGCAATTTTTGTTACAACGTGGAAACTGAACCTATATAACATAAATTAAAACCAAAACTATGGTTGTAGCACACCCATAAGTCAATTCCAGGTCAGAAAAAAAAAAAAAAAAAAAAAAACTTAAAACACTTTTAGTTGAATTAACATGCCTTTTCCAAGAAGCAGAAATTAGAAATTTCACTCTCATTCTTAGCATCTATAATATTCATATACAGTATAAGAATAACAGGAAACCTAAGGGTTTCCATGAAAGCATGATACAGAAACAAGAGAAAAAGGCAAACCACTGATGACTCAAATGGAATGACTTTAAAAATAAATCTCATAAAAATATTTTTATATACCACCAGAGAAGGAAAATGATTTAATATATTTTGGCAGAGAAGTGTAAGTTTAAGTAAAAGAGCCAAAGAATAAGATACAGCAAATACATATATATTATATATATATATATATAATATTTAAGATGAGTCTGTTCTACGTAGCAAGTTCTAGGACATACTGTCTCAAAAAAAAAAAGAATATTGAAGATGAAAAGATATTGAAAATGCTTAACAACACACACAGAGATTATACAATCAAATCAAAAAGAACAATGGACAAAAATCTAAAATAAAGCATAGAGAGAAAAAAAGAAATAAAAAGGATAAGGATCAGAATCAGGCCACTGAGACAGTTCGAAACCATCTGAAAGAAAAAAACAAAGGAAATGAAACAACACTGAACCTTTCCAAAATTTATACATAAACCCACAAGTCTAAAACTCAGCAAAACAAAGGGAAAAACAAGGAACAATAAATAAAACTGAGAGTTGGCTCAGCAGTAAAGAACCCAGGAGTAAAGCACGTCTGGAGGTCCTGAGTTTGATTCCCAGCATGCACATGGAGGCTCACATCTGTCTGTAACTACAGTTCCCAAGATGGAAATACCCTCTTCTGGTCGCTGCAAGCACCGGGAATGAATGTGGCATGATAAAACATCCATACATATAAAACAGTATTCTTAAAAGAAATATGATTTAATGTACCCAAAGAAAAATGACACATTACAGTAAGAGTAACAAGAATACTGACAGTTGACTTTTCAGAAAAATAGCAGAGGCTAGAAAACAACAGATAAAATTGCCAACCTAAAAATACAAACTCTGAAAAACATTTTGTTTTTTCAAGACAGTATTTCTCTATGTAGCCCCAGCTCTCCTGGAACTCACTCTGTAGAAGAGGCTGACCTCGAGTTCAAAAGATCCACCTGCCTCTGTCGGGTGCTGGTATTAAAGGCACACACCACCCTGCTGAAAATTACCCTTTACACATGAAGATTAAAACGCTTACTTTCGGTCAAAGCTAAGATAATCAATGCCATTAAACAGAAAATTCATGAAATGCAAAAAGAAATTTAATTATTAATAACAGAAAGAAAATTATGTCAGACAGAATTCTAAATCTGCGGAAAAAAATATTAGAAATTCTGGAAACCAGACAGCTATATCTACTCTCTTCGCTTCTATTCACTATTGCTATAGAGGCACAGTATCATGATTCAAGAAAAAGGGCTTAAATCATAAAAAAAAGAAAAACTGAAAATTACTTCTAGTCTCAAAGTCTGTCTCTCTATATAAAGAACCCAAGGGAATACACAAACATGTGAAATTGCCAAATGAATCCACAGAGCTCAAAGGACACATCTACATACAAAAAGCAAGTATGTTTCTAAAAATTAGATAAAACAATGGAAAGTGAAACTTGAAAAGTATCTACAAAAGATTTTCAAAAGGAGTACTTAGCAATAAAACTAGTAAAAAATACAGAAAACCTCCAAACTGAAAATTACGAAACTTTCTTGAAACAACAAATGAAGATAAATACATTAAGTATCCTAACAATGCAAATTTTATACAATCTATTAATCTATAAATTTAATCCCAATCAAAACCTTGGCAAAAGATGGCACCTACAGTAACTAACTGTAATTCATTACTTGGGAACATATGATGGGAAGCTGAATGCCCTTATAGACTACAGAGTAAGTCTAAAGGAACCCAAACAACAAAACAAAACAATCTCAAAATAAATAAATAGAAATAAAAGTCTGGAGGTATAACTAACTCAGTTGACAGCGTTGACCTGTTCAAGGACTCTGAACTTAATCCCTAGCATTGAAGGGGGAAAAAAGAAGAAAAAAAAAATCAGTAAAATTACTTTCTGGATATAGGCAAACTTATTAGGAAGTTCACACAGAAAGAAGCCAGGTGTGATGGTACATATGTAAAATTCCAGCACTTGGAAAGTACAAGCAGAAAGTTCAGGAATTAAAGGCCAGCCTCCACTATATAGCAAATTCAAGGCCAGACTTGGCTACAAACGACCTTGCCAAAATAAATTTTAAAATAAAGGTAAAAGACTAAAAATAGTAAAATAGCTAATACCATAAATAGAAGAAAACAAGATTAAATGTCACAAAACTTAGTACAAGAGCCACAATAATCAAGGTAATAGAATAACGCTCCAATAGGTCAATGGCACAGAAAAGAGGCCCCCAAAATAGACCCATACAAGTAATATTCAACCAAGTTTTGACAGACAAAAGGAAAATATTGAATAGAATAAAACACAAAAATTTAAACCTCAAGATTATAACAGCATAAGGGGATCCAGGTGAGCTTAAGTTAATGATTCTTTCCATTATACCGAAAGTACAACTATGAAAGGTGCACATGGTTAAAAGAACTTCATTAAAATTAAACATTTATATTCTGCCAATGATACTATTAAAAATAATAAAAAAGATAAGTCTAAACTAGAAAAAATCTTCTCAAAACACACGTACATTAAAGGACTAGTACTCACAATATTTTTTTCAAAAAAACCTAAAATTCAACAAAAAGATTCCACTGATAATTTGCAAATGTGGGAGAGGGGATCTAAATACTGAGATTTAAAAAGACATATTATGGCAAATAAGCAACACATCATTTAGGGAATGAAAAAGAAGACGTTGAGAGAGTACCACGTAACTATTAGACACCAAAGTTCCAAAGCAGCAACACGACCCAACAAGAATAAGAGTGTGGGATGGGAGGTAGGAATACAAAGGCGCCAGCACCAGGGAAGAACGCGTGGCACCTTCTTTTACACTTGGATCATGTAACTCTATCATCTTACTCCTTGATATTTACCCACTGCCTCTGCCTCCTGAATGCCGGCCTGTGCCACCGCAGCCACCACACCTGGCCCAATAGTAAAAAAACTTGTGTAAACTCCAAAGACCCCAAAGATAACCTATTAATTCTACAATTTAAAATAAAGAATATTGTCTTTATATAACTGGAAGTATTTTGAAGATACAGCTGTTCCTGCCAGATTCACAAACGTGATTTTTAGGGCTACAGAGACAGCACCCTGGATAAAGTACTGTTGAGCATAACTGCATGAGTTCAGATCCCCAAATAAAAGCTGGCCAAGGCGATATGCATCTGTAACAACAGCTTTCATGATGGTACAGACAAGATGGTAGAGGCAGGAAGATGGTTAAGTTAAGGTCATTCGCAACTATGTATCTAGTTTGAGGCTAGCCTGAGCTTTTATTTTTTGGGGGTTGGGGGTGGCCAGAAACAAATATAGTTGCTACATATATAACTGAAGAATATCTAGAACACATATAAATCCTAACCATCCTTGAAATAAAGACTGAACCCTTAATAGAAAAAAAAATTAAGTAAACAATCTGAGCAGGTAATTTATAAGAATTCAAATAATGAGGTACATTCATGCCTGTACCTCAGCACTCAAGAAGCTCAGGCAAGAGGATCTGCAGTTCTAAGCCAATCTAGACTTCAGAGCCAGTTTAAGATCAGCCTGAAACCGGGTGTAGTGGCGCTCCTATTTAATCCCAGCCCTGGAGAGGCAGAGGCAGAGGCAGAGGCAGAGGCAGAAGCAGGTGGATCTCTGAAAGTTCTAGGCCAGGCTGGTCTACAAAGCAAGTCCAGGACAGCCAGGGCTTGATACACAGAGAAACTCCGTCTCTAAAAACAAAAACGAACAAACAAAACAAAACAAAAAAACAGAAAGAAAAGTAAAAGGTAGAAAAGATACCCAGTTTCAATAATAATCATGGAAATGAAACATTAAATCATGAGATACTATCAGTCGGCAAAAATTAAAGAATCTACAATATCTAGTGTTGAAATGGATACAGACCCCATACTGTGTTGGTAAAAGTAAAAACTAAAACCTCTGTCATCATCTAAGTTTTAGCTTGTTCATTCTTTGTAATCTATCTACCCTTGTAACCAAGCAATTCTGCTCACACACATTTTTGAAAATTATCTGCAAATAATGTGCTATTATTAGATATAAGCATATCACCATTCTATTATTTGTCTCATCAGAGGAAGAAATTGAAATCAATTCAAATGTTCATCAAAACTAGAATGGATAATTGGCATATAATTAATAGATATTTACCACAATGAAATCTAATAAATTATGACTAACTACAACAATCTGAAATTAACTTTGCAATTATTATGCTGAACTCAATATCTTTCTGTTTGTTTGTTTGTTTGTTTGTTTTGTTTTTTGAGACAGGATTTCTCTGAGTAGCCTTGGATGTCCTGGACTTGCTTTATAGACCAGGCTGTCCTCAAACTCAAAGCTATCTGCCTGCTTCTGCCTCCCTGGAGTGCTGTGATTAAAGGCATGCACCACTACACCTTTTAATTTCTTTGCTTTATCACATAAAATATGCAGTTATTCAATTCAAATGTTTAAAAATAAGGAGGACTCACTTGGGAGGCAGAGGCAGGTGGATCTCTATGAGTTTGAGGCCTGCCTGGTCTACATGGGGAGTTCCAGGATAGCCAGAGCTATATAGTGAGACCTTGTCTTGGAAAAAAACAAAAAAACCAAAAGAAAAAATAATTAAAAATAAAGCTGGGCAGTGGTGAAGCACACCTTTGGACCTAGCACTTGGAAAGTAGAGACAAGCCTCTGAGTTCAAGGCCAGACTGGTCTACAGAGTGAGTTCCAGGACAGCCAGGTCTACACAGAGAAAACTTGTCTTGAGAAACCAAAAATAAATAAATAAATTACATGAAGAAAATTGTAATTTAAAAAAAATTAAAAATAAAAAATCTTACAAAACATTTCTTGCTGGCCTTATGTCTTGTGCTTTCTGTGTCCCAAGATCTGGTTGCAGTCCAGACATGGCCATTGCCATTTTTATGAAGAATCTCCTGTATCAATGTTGTGTAACTATCTCTGACTGGTTAATAAAAAGCTGATCAGCCAATAGCTAGACAGAGGACAGGAGGCAGGACTTCTGTTCTAAGTGTGTGTGAGGAGGGATGACGGTCTCGGCAGGGACTAGAGGAAGAAGAGAGGGAAAGGAGGTCACCATGAAGACAGAAAGATAGAACAGAAGGCCAAGGCGAGACTGGATGGCAGGTAAAATGGCGTGTGGCTGGGAGGTAGCCAGGCTAGTATAGACAGGTTAGAATGGATGAATATCTGCTCAGTTATAGTGTTTAAAAGCTTGTTGAATAAATTTAATAAGTCTCTGTGTCAATTACTCAGGAGCTAGGGCAAGGACTAGAAAAGGCCCTTACTAATACCATATTTCAACAACCTTAGGCTTGCCAATTAGGCTAAGCTATACGGCCAGAACACCACAGTGTCTCCACCTCTCCAGTGCTGGAATTACAAATGCACGCTATTTGTTTTTTTCTTTTAATTCAGAGACAGGGTTTCTCTGTATAACCACCCTGGCTGTCAGTTCTGGGAATCAAACTCAGGTTGTTTACATTGTAAGTACTCTATTGACAGCTATCTTTCCAGCATCCCAGCCTCAATATAGTTTACTGAGATACTATAAGTATGTTACTTGGTATACAATTTTGGTTTGTTTGTTGGTTTGTTTGTTTGACTGGATGGCTGATTGGCTGGTTGACTGGTTTCGATTTTGAGGGGTTTTTTTTGTTGGTGGCAGTGGTGGTAGTTTGGGTTTGTTTGTTTATCTGTTTGTTTTCAGAGACGGGTTCTCTATGTAACCCTGACTGTTCTGGAACTCACTCTGTAGACCTCGCTGGCCTTGAATTCGGAGATCCTTGAATGCTAGGATTAAAAATATGCACCTGGAATAAAAAATTTGCACCATCACCAACCAGCTTAGTAACAGTTTTTTAAAAACTGACATAATTACCAGGCTCAGTGGCACACACCTGTAATCAAACCACTCAGGGATGCAGAAACAGGCAAGATATCTGTGAGTTCAAGACCAGCCTGGTCCAGGACAGCCAACACACAACAGGAAAACCCTGTCTCAAAAAAAAGAAAGAAAAGAAAAGAAAAGAAAAGAAAAGAAAAGAAAAGAAAAGAAAAGAAAAGAAAAAAGAAAAGAAAAGAAAAAACCTGACATAATTATATAATTAAATATTCTCCACAATGCTGATCACCAGAGTAAAAGACAAATGAAGTCTGAAGGGTTCAGCTCCCTAATTTCTAGCAGCTGGTCTGTAACATTAAGGCTTGGATTACTTGTATCCTAAGCTTCCCTTCTCTCACCATTTACAGTGTTTCTGCTCTCTCAAGTCTTATACAGTGTGCATCTCAAGAGGTCTTACTGTACTCTACGCTGGCTACACTGAATGCTTCAATTCTATAATCTGAGAGACTTAGGACAGAAGGGACCATTAAAATTAAAGAAAAAAGGAAAGAAATCAAGTACTTAACAAAAAATATTGCAAATATCAGGTTGTTAGTTCCAATGCTTCAACTAACCAGACAGCATCAGGAAAAAAGTAGGGAGATTGTCTATTACCCTTTCAGACCCTAGTATCATTAAACAACTAATACTCATACTCTTAATATTTGGAGACAGAAAATAAAACAGGGTACCTAAACACATATATTACTTTTGAAATTCTCTCAACAAGAAAACACAATAAAGTCACTTCTGACCATAAAGCTCTCCAGAATTCAATTCTTCCTCAATTACTTGGAGTGAAAATAGAATCCAGAGTTTTGTGAAACTATGCAAGCAATCTACTGAGCCACATCTCTAGCACAAAACTTTATTTTCTTTATTACATTTATTTAATATATTATATAGTTATATTTATTTATTAAATATAAACAAGAATGAGGATAGTGAGATGGCTAAGAGACAAAGGCACTTGCCAATAGGTCTGATAACCTGAATTTGACTACATTTTCATTGGTGGAAGGAAAAACTGTCTCCAAGAAATTACCCTCTAATCTATATAAGTTAAGCATAGCATGTACATATTCATACACATACACTCTAAATGTAAAATAGTAATAATAATAACATCTATAAAAGAATAAACATCTAAAAAGAAAAGGCTTAAATGTTAAGAGCATTTGCTGCTCTTCCTGGGGACCCAACTTTAGCTCCCAACACCTACACGAGGCAGCTTACAACTAAATGTAACTCCAGTTCCAAAAGAACCCATGACCCTCTCCTGGTTTCCACAGGTACCAGCACAAATGTGGCATTCATTCACATAAACACATAAATAAAAATAAAAATATTTTTAGAAAAAAAAATTTAAATACCTAAGAAATCAAATTCATTGAATAAATTATAGCATATCCACATAAAGTATCATGTCTCCACTTTAAAAAGACAATGTGATAGGTGCCTGAAGAGATGGCAACTATCTCTAACTCCAGTTCTGGGAGAATCTAAGGTCCTTTTCTGACCTTTGTGGAAAACAGGTGTGCAGGTAGTGCAGACACATATTCAGGCAAAACACACATACACATAAAAGAATAATTTAAAAAGAGTTTTAAAGCTGGGAATGGCCAAAAAAATTAAAATTAAAAAATAAAATTTTTAAAAAGCTGGTTGGTGGCAGTGCTCACCTTAAATCTCAGCACTCAGGAAGCACAGGCAGATAGGCAGGTGGATCTCTGAGGACAGCCTGATCTACAAAGTGAGTTCCGGGACAGCTAGGACTACATAGAGAAACAAACCCTGTTTTGATTGGGGGTGGGGAGGATGCCAAGAGTGGTGGCTTTAAACCCAGCACTCCAAAGGCAGAGGCAGGAAGATGCAAATTTCTGCATTCCATAACAGAAAGAGCTACATAGAGAGAGCCTGTCTCAAAATACAAATAACAAAAACAAACAAACCTACAAGAAAAAGGAGCCAGGCACAGTGATGCCTTTAATCACAGCACTTGGGAGGCAGAGGTGGATCTCTGAGTTCAAAGCCAACCTGGTATACGGAGTGCGCTCAGGATGATGGAAGCTACACAGAAATACCCTGTCTGAGAAAAAAAAAAAAAAAAAAAAAAAAAAAGATAATCTTTATGTGCCAATAAGGAATGGTCTCCAGAAAATGAACTAAGTAAAATTTTTTAAATCAAGTACAAAGCAGCACATACATTATGCTAATTTGGGTGTATACAAAAAGAATTTGAAATAAAGAATACTACATAAATGACATTCCCAGTTTATCTTAGCTTATGGCTTCTCCTTCTGTACTACTTTACATTCTCAAACAGAATTAAATAAAGAGAAATGGATCCTAAAATAAAAACTAGACATTAATACATATCAAACTGGTACCAACTGCACCAAGAAAATAAAGAGTACTGTGTATTTCAAGCAATAAACATATCCTTACTAAAATACATTCTACCAACAAAAGAAAAAGAAACTTCACCTTTACTGAGTACTGTATTTTAAAACAAAAAGAACTGACAATTATTAAATAACTGAAGAACAGTGTCAAAGTATAACCCCCATAAGTCAGTGTCCTTGATTACAGGAGTAGAAAGGAAGTTTTAAAATGCAAAGTCATAGCAAACACCATCTTAAACTTGGATCACCAACAGTGGGACGCCTAGCACTGTGCGCCTCCACTCAGGTCTGTCCAACATCTTAACGCTGCAACACCATGTTGTCATCTGCTTGCTCATGCTTGATGACCTCTCAAAGGGATCGCCAAAAGAAAAAGAATTTCAAAATGTATTAAGTTGACAAATTTTCGTTGAACTGAAGTCATCGCTATCCTCATACACATGATCTGCAGCCTAGATAATATATACATATCATGACTGATATATGCCATCACCTATGAAAGATTTTGCTAAAAAATTAACGTATTAATCAAGCCTTAAAAACATAGCCTCCTGCTAGGGTCAAACAGTAGGGAAGGAGGACCTCATCTATCAGTACACTAGGGGAGGAACAAAGAAGGAGAAAAGAAAGGGAGGAGATAAGGGAGGGGGCTACAGTGGGATACAAAGTGAATCAACTGTATATAATAATATTAAAAAAATAGACCCCTGAATCACTGTGAGTTTGAAGCCAGCCTGGTCTGCAAAGCAAGTCCAGAACAGCCAAACTACACAGAGAAACCCTGTCTCCAAAAACAAAACAAAACAAAACAAAAAAAAGAAAGCAAAAAACAACAACTTGAACAACAGCACAAAGAATCAATTAGACAACTCCAGAAAACAGGCCATTCTTCAAATTAATCTGCTCTTTTCAAAGCAATTTCAGAATCTTAGGGAAAAGAACATTTCAGTATAAGAACCATTCTCAAGCAAAAGAAATAAATGAAATGCAAAAGAAAAAAAAAAGAATACTAATTTGAAATTTTATTTTAAGGGTAACTGGAAATTGTGAAATAAAGACTGAAAATTATTTTTTTTACTGGAAGGTCAGCAAAATGGCTTACTTGGTAAAGTCACTTCCATATGCACACCCTGAACACAAACACAAAAAGTTAACTTCTGGAGAAGAATTGTTGTTCTAAGGTACTGGCAATGGTAAATTAGTAATGTAAAGAATATCTATTTTTTAACAAATATTTTCTAGCCAGGCATGATGCCACATGCCTTTAATCCAGCACTTGGGAGGCAGAGACAGGTAGATCTCTGTGAGTAGAAGGACAGCCTGGTCTACAAAGCAAGTCCAGAACTGCCAAGGCTACACAAAGAAACCCTGTCTCAAAACAAACAAACAAAAATTTTTTCTGTGCCTGTGAAATGGCTCAAGGCTACTTGACTTCCATCCCCAGGATCCACATGGTAGAAGGAGAAAATCAACTCCCATAAGCTTCCTCTGACCTCCACACCTACACATATACATACACAAAATAAGTATTTTTAAATTATTTTCTAAAATATTTTAAAGCAAACCTTGTCATGATATTTGTCATTTACTCTTAAAAAGTTTAGCAGCTGGCCACTAGTGGTACAAATTTTTAATCCTAGCACTTCAGAGGCAGAGGCAAGTAGATCTCTGAGTTCAAGGCCAGCCTGGTCTACAGAGTTCTAGAAACCCCAGGGTTACACAAAGAAACCTGTCTTGAGAGAGAGGAAAAAAAAAAAAGTTCAGCAAAATACGCACATACATAAAGAACAATCCAGCAAATCACACCACTATGGAAGCAAGCAGTGCTAACTTTGAATATAGACTGCAGGTATGTTCAACCTTTTAGTCTCCCTTTTAAACTTTTCAATGTGAGTAGCTTTAATAATTAACCCCCCCCTCCAAAAAAAAAAAAAAAGGCCAGGTGGTTGGTGGTTCACAGTGAGAAAGGGACAGAACTAAAAGAAAATAAAGTTGCAAACATTATTCAGAGGAAAAAAAAAAAGATTTAAAATCACCTATGAAGATGTCTGCAGTGTCCTGGAGAACTTTCTCCCTTATATAGAAATAAAACAAAACAAAACAAACAACAACCAGAGATTACCCAGCCCACTATCAGATAATCAATAAATGTAAGCAGATTTCAAACAAATACTTAACACACTACAAACAGCAATAGTACTAAAATCTGTCAATGATTTAAGGAATGTCTGTCACGGCCAAACTGAACACATCCTGAACACACACCTCACCCAAAATACATTCTAACATCCATTAATCCTACACACTGAGATAACAAGAAAAGCCCCAGGTTTTAGCACTTCATAATAGCTCTAGCCAGCCTGGAACTAACTCACTGTGTAGAGCAGGCTAACCCCAAACTTGCAACAATCCTGCTGCGAAGTACTAGGATTGATTAGAAATATGTACAGCCATGCCCAGCAACACATTTCTTTCAAATATTTTGAACTGTAAAACAGGATAATTCAAAGATAGCTTTTAAATTATCCTAATATTTACTTGTTGACAAAAACATAATAACAAAAAAAGACAACTGTGGTTAGTCACTGATCCTAATGAAATTCTAAACATAACAAGAGACAGATAAACTGAAGAAAGCTCTTACATACTCAACTAAGCCAACCTCTGAGACATTTATTTACCTGTCATAACAACTGCTACCACCAAGGACACTAGTGAACAGCCTTGGCAACAATTTATCAAAATCCCACCCCCAAACTAGAAGTGGTGGCCCACGCCTTTAATCCCAGTACACTTACAGAGATCCAGGCCAGCCTGGTATACAGAATGAGTTCCAGGAAGCCAGAGCTCCAGAAAAACCCTGTCTCCGAAACACAAAAACAAACAAAACGATCCCACCTCCAAAAAAAGAAAAGCCTTAATAACCTAGTGAGGGGGCAAAAAAAAAAAAAAAAATACTATCAGATAAACACCCTGAATCTCTCTTGTGTTCAGTGACTTGCTCATACACAAGTGATGCGACTGCAATTTGAATCCAAATCTGTTAAAATCCAGGTTTAAGAGTCCCTGCTCTCAGCCCAGCAGATAGTGACCCGCACTTTTAATCCCAGCATTTGGAAGGCAAAGGCAGGTGGATTTCTGAGTCCAGGACAACCAGGGCTACAAAGAGAAACCCAGGTCTCCAAAAACAAACAAACAAACAAACAAACAAACAAAAAAGATAAACATTCTTTCTACTTAATTAGACAAAATGGATTTAAGATTTAGAAAGAAAAACCTAAGAAGAAAATATATTTAAAAGAATACCTACAACCTCAAATAACTATATATACCTTATGGTTTAAGAAAAGTAACAATTATTGCTAGTAGTGAAAAAGAAGCAATTTTTTCCAAATTTAGCTATGACACAGGACAACTAGTTCTTTCCTCACGCTGAGGAAAATTACACTCCAGTTGCCTCCTGGATGACCCCACTACTCCTGGATGACAATTCCCAGCAACATAGTTCACATTAAAACCCAGATGCCAAACACAATTCTGAAAGTGTTCTGCATGTTTACTGTAACTATCCTAGGTCTCTTTCACCAAATATACTTCAATTTATCTAATATTTTATACCACTCTACTCAAACAAATCCTTCCAAATACAGTCTATACTATAATTTTAGTATGATGTGATTTTAGTTTGTCTACTGTATAAAAATAGAGCAACTGTGTTTTTACAAATTAAGTTACACATGGTCTCTCTACAAAATCAAATTCCTACATGCCATGCCTGTTTAAAGATACACTCAATAGTTGGATGTGGTGAAATACACCTGTAATCCCAGCACTCAGAAGATAGAGGGGCAAGCAGACCTTAGCTCAAAAACAAACAAGCAAAAAATTTAATTCTAGCATTTGGAAAGTAGAGTCAGGCTTCTGTGTTCAAGGCCAGTCCTGTCTATAAATCCAGTTTCTGGAAAGCCAGAACTACACAGAGAAACTCAGTCTCAAGAACAAACATATAGCAAAACAGAGAGAGAAAACTATATGTTAATTATCCCATTTAAATTTAAATCCTCCACGAAATGGATTAGGATTAGAAGAAAGCATAGGTACCTTGAGAAACTCTAGCAATACTGTTTTGAGGTGCCAGGTACTGCTCATATAAGGATATACACTTGATGAAAACTCACTGACCTGTGCATTTATTATCTGTGGACTTTTCATATACTGATGATAGCCAACTTACAACAGTAGAACTTTCTCATGATACAAAAGCGGTACTGTGTCACTAACCTACGGCATTACCAGGTTTAGCTGTGTTGAGTATATTTTTAACTTACAATGGTTTTATCAGAATGTTATAATTTCATGGGAAATGTATAGTGTTTAAAGGCAGGATTATAATTTTAATATTAGAGAGACTAAAACAGGAGAAATGCCGTGATTTCAAGGATAGCTTGTACTACACAGTAAAACCCTGTCTCTAGATAGACAGACACACACACAAAACGGGCTGGTAAGATGGGCTCATTTGTTGCCAAGCCTGATGACCTGAGTTCTAATCGGTACCTCCATTGGGGAAGGAAAGAACTGACTCCTTTAAGTTGTCCTCTGACCTATACAAGGCCCGTGTGTGCCCACAGGCATGCATACACACACAATAAATAAGTAGAACCTACAATCTAAAATGCCTATATTACTATATAGCACTTACACTATCTCCTTTACCTAGAAAAGAAAATAGGCAAGAAATTAAGTGACTTTCTCAGAGGGCTGTCACAGACAAACACATACACTTTAATCCAGAACGAGTTAAAGGAAAGCTTCCTGGAAAAGATACACCTGAACTGAATCTTGGAGGTCAGATAGGAACTAGCCAAGCAAGGAAAGGGTTGAAAGGAAACAGAGCATGAAGACAAGGAAACTAAATTCAGTAAAAATGCATTAAAGAATTCAAGGAAGACAGCAAAGAAAGAAGCTCAGAAGTCTGAGGTAGAAAGACCAGGTCCATGTTCAAGGCCACCCTGAAGTACAAAGTAAGACCGTCTCAAAAACAAACAATCCTAGATCTCAGAAGGCAGAGGCAGGAAGATCTCTGTGACTTCGAGGCCACCCTGGTATACACAGCAAATTACAGGACTGCCAGGGCTACAAAGAAAGACCTTGTCTCAGACAAAGCTGGAGAAGATGTATGACATGCTACAGCTCAAACTTTACCCTGAAGCCAACAAGAAAGCAACTGAGGGCCTTTCAACTGGAAGGAAATTAAATGTGCATCCCTATTATCCATGTCTACAACAATACAAATGCCTCCCATGCTTACAATCCCATTCTTAGGAACTAGCCTGCACACTATTCTATACTTTGAACCATGATTCTGCCCTATGCACAATATATACACATATTACACAACCAATAAATACTGAATAGCCAGCAATGGTCACTCCATCTTACTAGCAGCCATCAGGAAGGGGAGGGGAGGGGAGGCAAAGAAAAGAACTGAGCCAAAGAAACTGTTTCATGAGCATTCAAATAAAAAAATCCTAGTCTGCAAAAGAGCTTGCTCAAGATCTGAAGTTTAAAAGATAGTAGCCAGGAAGCAAGGTGTTGGCATGGTAATGATATGGTAGTTACAAAAGGCAGAAATGAGCAACAAATGGAAGCTATAAAGAGGAAAAAGTATGCAAAAACTAATAATGCAGCAACTAAACTATTCTAGGTCTTGTGTGTGACTCAGTAGCACAGTGATTCCTCCGCATGTACAAGGTCCTGGGTCCTAGTCACAGCACGGCCATCAATTAGAGTGAAATCTGTCTTCTGCTTACAACTTACCAGGTTCCTTATCTTCTTGACATCACCCTGTTTCATTTTTCCTGGGTTCCCGTCTGCATGTGCTTGTTCCTTTTCCAAAAGCACTCCTCAACTACTTAAGGAAACCTGAGTCTCTTTCTTGCAACTCAAAGAGCTTAAGAGTATTTTACAACACTTATTTTGGCAGCAGTGAAAAGAATGTACAAGAAAGTATGGTGAAACAAACAGCAGAAGACAGAAAGCATCACAGAAGCCTAACAGACATCTGAGTTTACTTAAAATAAAGAGAATATAGGAGAAGAGAAACAAGAAAGGTGTGAAATATTCTGATAAAAAAGGTACAATACATAATGACAAACTGGATATTGGTAGTATGACAGAGTAGAGTAGAAGATTTTCATGGGTTCCTGAAAGCTTTATGGGACCTGAAGGGTGCCATTAGTCAAGAAAAGAAATCAAGATAAAGCCAGGCAAGGTAGCACATGCCTATAATCTCAGAACTTGAGGAGGCAGAGCCAGGTGGATCTCTATAAATTCAAAACCACCCTGGTCTACAAAGTGAAATACAGGACAGCCAAAGCTACAGAGAAACCCTGTCTCGAAAAACAAGAAAAAAAAAAAAAAGAAAGAAAGAAATCAAGATAAACTGAGTTGCAGTTTCTGTCTGCTCTGTTCCTAGTTTTGTGGAGAAGAGAGGGAGAGACGGTTCTGTATTTTTGGAGTACTTATGAAATGTGACACAATATGGAGGTCTATTACCAAGTGATTTACAGAGGCAAAGACAAGAGTTCTAGACAGCCTCTGTACACATGGGAATCCACACATTCAACTGATGAGCTTCTGTTAGTCACAAAGTGTGTTTTGCTGTTGTTTTGAGGTTCGTTTGTTCTTTTTTGAGACAGTCTTTCTACATAGCCAGGTTTGCCTTGAACTACTAACAACCCTGCCTCAGCTCCAAAGTAACGGAATTACAGGTCTATAATACCATGCATGACTCAAGTTGATATAGTTTTCAAATATCTGAAAAGTCTGTCTACTTTCAACTGTGAATATACTTAAAAAATTCAATCATTCAAATTTTAAAAATCTCAATATTCTTAGCCAACCTTATTCTCAAACTTCCTGAACCTCTTTGAAAATATTAAAGATTGAATAAACATCTACATAATCCCAAATGATTAGAAAAGATGAGGCTTATATTACTATTGTCTACCTTAGTTATGCTTCTTTTCTAACATGTTAAAGTTAGCTGAGCGTAATGATGCACATTAGCAGTTCCACCTACCTAATTAGGTAGCTCAGCCCATGAGTTCAAAACACACCAACAGCCACGTACATGCAGTAAGATCACCATCAGAATAAAAAACAAAATGAAACAATCTATACCATCTCCTCATAAACTACATACCACTAAATTAACTGAAGAAAAAAAATGTTTAAAAGTCATACATTAGCCGTGTGTGGGCTATATAATCCGAGGACTTAGTATTGCTCAAGATTTGAGACCAGCCAAGGCTAAATAGGCTAAACGGGGAAACACTATCTCAAAAATGATAACTGGGCTGGAGACACAGCTCAATCAATAAAGCGTCTGCCTCGCATTCACAAAGTCCGGGAAGCAACCTCCAGCACTGTGGTAAACAGACTTGGCAGCACACTCATGCAATCCCTGCATTCCAAAGGTGGACTTAAGGAGTTCAGGGACAGCCTGGGCCACATAATGAGTTTTGAGGTCAGCCTGAGAACATGAGACTCTGTTCCATAAACTGACAACAGTGGCGCCAGAGAGACTTCCGAGGTTAAGAGCTCAACCTGCTCCTGTAGAGGACCCTATTAAGATTCCCAGCACCTACGTCCAGCTGCTCTAACAGCCTCTAACTGCATCTTCAGAGGGTTCTGACAAGCTCTTCTGTCCTCTACAAACGACGTACTCACATGCATGTAAACACACACAGACACTAGTAAACAAAAATAATCTTTAAAGCAGCAATAATAGCGGTAAAGAGCACATCAGATTGTGATTTTTCACTACTGGCACTAACTTTTGAAAAGAATTTAATCTATTTATGTGCTTCAAATATTGAGTTTCTGACTGAGATCTTTTCCTTGTCTATACATCTTTGTCTTCAAAATTTACTACTAACCCTGAACCTGATGTTATGAATTTCAGTCACAAATTCAGCTACCTAATAGCCATTTACTTAACATGTCACAACAAAACCTATCCTTCTAACATGAAAAAATAAAAATCTTCACTATGCGGCTCCCCACATAAGGGAAAAGACTGGCAAGATAGCTACAAAGTGGTCCTCTCTATATCGCTTCCCTCAAATTACCAGCTCTAGTCAACTAACTACCAATACCCAAATTCAGAACCATCGTCACCCTTCTGATATATTCCTGGCTTTAGCTTTATTCTACTTTTAATCTGCTCTAAAGTAACTTTTAAAATGCAAATCTGGACATTTTGGTCCCTAACTTCAAATCCATCAATAATTTATCTGATAAATATAATTACCATCAAAACTAGTAACATAGTTGTAGCTCAGAGAGTCAATCAGAATATTATTTTAGATACACTTCTCTGTATAAGTTCAATACAAAAAAGAATCATCAGAATTTTTTTCAAATCGTGAAAATCATTTATATATATAACAGCTGAAACACTTGAAATAAAAGCTTGCAGCAATTTTTGGAAAAGGACTGAAAATAATCCAAGTCCATCAAAATGAAATACTATATAGCCAGTAAATAAGGTTCATTTATGCATACTATTGCTGAATGACCTCTATTACTTAGCAGTATTATGTGAAAACAGACCATTTGTGTGCACTTTGTGTATCTGAAGAATGTTAAGTAGAAAACCAGCATGGTAGCTCACACCTGTAGTCCCAGGCAGTTTGCGACCAGCCTAGTACACAATTCAAGCCCAGGACAGCCATGGCTACACAGAGAAACCCTGCCTCAAAAAAAAAAAAAAAAAAGTAGATATAAGTGTGGAAATGCTGGAAATATGACCCCATATCATGATAGTTACAGAAGCTGAAATATTGAAAATGAGTGACTGGAAAAAGAGAAACTTTTTACTACATTATTCTTCTGAACATTTTGACTTCTAAACAGTGTCATTAGTACCTATACTATCAATTAATTTTTCTCCCTATATTACATGCACACCCACACACACAAAATGGAAAAAAAAAACTTAAGTACTAACTACAGAGATATTATTATCCCTCACCCTTACATAAACATTGAAATTATACACTTAACACTTAACATTAGATTTCCTTCTTGACTTCTCAGGAGTACAACTTCAACAAACATTTTAGTCGATATTTTACTACTTTGAAAAAGCTGTTAGTAATGGCTTCAACACTAAATGACATTACACTAGCTTCTTGGAGAAAACAGCAGTACTAGGCAGTAAAAATTACTAAAATGACATTAGTCTTCAGGGGTTTAAGAACAGCTACAAATCCTGTTTTTCTAACAAGTTCAAAAACAATAAATCCAAAACTCCTCTCGTTAAAACCCACGTATCTGTATAGATCTACGAAGAGGTGAGACTAGATGACATACTATATGAAGACTGGTTATCTTCATTGGTGTAACGCAACTTAGTCCTTAGAGAAAGGCCCCAAAATGTCAGCTTTAGACTGGTTCTTTCGTTCTGCTGAAGAGACACGATGAGGAGCAAGCTGCCCGACCTTGTAACGGACCGAATACCCTCCCTCTCTTGGGCTTCCACACTCTTCCCTCTCTTTTCCTTTCAGCAGCCAGCCCAGAGGTTCCAAACATGGGTCTCAGTCTGACCCCCTTAAAATACGCTGGACTGAGTAAATAACCCTTCAAGTTTTCCTGGGAATTTCTTTTCGACCAAAGAAAGGATCCCGACTGGGTAGCAAACAGGTAACAAGGTTTGCTAGTGGAGAAGTCTTCTAGAGAAGCTGCACCAGAGCATGGGGAAGATCCAGAACTCTGACGGAGATTCGAAGGGCTGACCAGAGACCTACTAGGTAAGAGCATCGTGACATTGGGGCTGTCTGAATGCTTGGACGGATAGGGGAGAAAGCTAGAAAACTCGGCTGGAAGGAAGCTGCAAAGAGGGTCCCCAGGAAGATGTGGGACGTCGCAATGGATTAGGAAGCAGCAGTGGCCTTGGCACCTGGACTGGGACCCGCTCAGACGTAACGGTGTCCAGAGGCTCCAGGCAGGGTCCTGAGAGAGCCTAAAGCAGAGGTGGAAGGGGCCAGTGACAGAGTCGCCCGGGTGGCTGGTGGGCAGAACGGTGTCCGGTCAATGAAAGGCATGAGGGGGTTAAGAGCCTGGGGGGTCCGGGCCGCCCTCCGGCGTCGGCCAGGCTCAGGGGCAGAGCGGCTCGCGGGGCGTCTCCGCCGGGGCGGGGCGGGGCAGCCCTCCGGGAGCCCCAGAGCCGAGCGGGAGCCGTGGGCCGGGCCAGGCCGGGCGGCAGGGCCGCGGGTGCCGGGGCGGGTCTTACCTCGGGCCGCGCCGCGGTGGCCGCCGCGGCCCCTTCCTCTTCGGCGGCAGCCGCTCCCCACCCTCGGGTTCCAGGGTCAGGCGGAGAGCAGCGGCAGAGGCCGAGGCCGCCGGGGGTCGGACGGTTGCGCGCGGGTGGGCCCGCCGCCTCAGGGTCCGAGCGAGCGGCGTCCGCGCATCCCCCGCCCTGTCAGAGAGACTCCGCCCGGCCTGGGCAGCACATCCCGCGCCGCACCCCGCCCGAGAGCACGCGCCGCAGCGGCCGCCTCGCCCGCGCGCTCCGCTCCCGCCCGTGGCTCCGAGCTCTCCGCCGCAGCCCCTCCCGGTCCCGCCAGGACTTTCCGTCAGCCGCCGCCAACTGCCTCCGCGCCCCGGCCCCCGCTCACGCGGCCCCGCCCCGCGCGACTCTCCGGCCGCCGCCGAGCAGGCGCGCGCGCACTCACCTCCCACGCCCCCTGCTGCCCAGCCCGGGACAGCCCCACCCGGCCCCGCCCCCGCACGTGACGGCGCCGGAGCGCGCTGCGTGCGCTTGCGCGGACACGCCCCGCTCCCCGCCCCCGCGTGGCCCCGCCTCCCCGTCCCTTCCTCACTTTACGGCCGTGCGGAGAACTCCGTGTTAGACTCTCTCTCTACTACCAGATGGAACTGTCGTAAGGCCGGAGAGGCAAGCTCTGGGTTTGCGATCTTAGTTCTCACTTTCCGGCCAGTACGGAGATCCCTGAAGGCTGGTTGGGTTGGTGAGGCCTGAGGAATAGGTAAGGAGCCTCCTCCCGGCTTGGGTTTGTCTCAGTTTGTGGAAGCAGCGGGGCGCTTCGCGGTCCACGGAGACTCTAGCGCACCTGAGCCCCCTCCCCGGTCTGCGGCTGGAATCCCAGCGCCTCCCCTTCTCCACACACGCACGCCCCTCCCCCCTCGTCCCGCCCCCGTGCCCAAGTATTTCTTTCCATTCATTCCGCAGACTTTTCACTGAGTCTCTCCTGTGCTGTAAATCCCAGAATACCAAAAGGAAATGAAATAGTCTCAGCTTTTCGAAGCGCTGTGGTGTAGGGAACAAAGAATCCGCAATGAAAACACAGTGAAATGACACGGGGTGATCTGGAGACAAACTAGGGCTCCGTGACGGCAGAGGACTTTTCCCAGGTGACTTCCAGGCCTGCCGAGAACTTGTGTTAGGACCCTGGCGAGCTGTAACTGGTCAGAGAAAAATGGGAGTAGAGAATGGCCAGTACAAAAGCTTGTGACAGCGACCTAGAGGAGTAAAAAGCAAGAGGATTGCCATATGCCTACTAAAAACCACGCAGGTCGACTTCCATTTAAAGCAGCAGCCTGTGCGGCGAGTTTGAGGCCAACCTGGAGTACTTGGCAAAATCTTAGTCACAAGGAAAAAGAACTTAACAACTAATGAAAGAAATGAAGAACCAGATGTAGGTGCAAAGGGTCTTTTTTAAATTGACAGATTATCTGGGTTGGCTGGCCAGTAATCCAGCTCCTGAAAGAACAAGGCAGTTAGATCGCCAAATGGGAAGCCAGTGTGAACCGATTTTAAAAAGAAAAGAAAAAGGCAGATGTGGCGTTTAATCCCTACATTTGGGAGCAGAGGCAAGCCAGCCCAGCCTGTATAGAGTTTCAGGCTAGCGGGGGACACACAGTGAAACCCTGTCTCAAAAAATAAAAGAGTAGTTTACCTCAGTAGAACAAGCGCTAGACTCTGGATTCTGGGTCAGTCCTTCTTTGGGGGCTTGTGGGGGAGAAAGGGAGGTGACAAGGTGACATGGAACCTGAAAGTGAATGACTGAAGGGTGAGGAAGGGTACAGAATAACAGCAGTAGAACACGAGCCTGTCCATTAGAATCACCTGGGATGCTTTTTTTTTTTTTTTTCCAGTAAAACTAGTACCATTGGCAGCCCCTTCCCAATAGTCTATAGCTCACCAGGTGACTAATGATAAGTGTAGAGTACCACGAAACTACACAAAAGGGAAAGAGGAGAGCTGGGACAGACAAATTGAGGGAGTTGATTTTGCAACCTTAAAATTTGAGTCCTTTGACAGCATAGAGTTGAAGATGAAATGAGAAGCTTGAGCAGATATTGAAAGAAATAACTGCTCTGGGAACTGAGAGAAGGGGAGCCACTACTGCCTTTCCAGGCAAGACAGTCCCACGTCCGTGGGAGAAGAGGTGTGTAGGCAGGGACTCTGTGCCTAGGGCCTTACGCTTGCTAGGCAGTGTTCTACCACTGAACTATGTCACCAGCCCTCTTTCTGCTTTTTTGCTGTTTCTCCTGGGTTTTGCAACAGGGCCTCACCAAGTTGCCGAAGCACACCTTGAATTTGTTCTGTAGTTTAGACAGACCTTACATTTTCAGATCCTGTCTGTATGGGCCACAGGTTCTGCTTCCCATCCCCAATTCTAATCAAATCCGCCTCAGTTACAGACCCTTCTTCTTCCTGGTAACCAGATTTTATAAGCTGTATGTCCAGTCTCAGAGCTCAAGAACCATCCACATTTTTATTCCCCCTGAAAAACAGATGAGCCGATTATGAGATTCTGTACCCAACATCCATCCACTCCCACTAGGCATTCCTGTACACTTGACAATTCTAAGTGTCTTGCTCATTTATTAATATACGAACCAGATATAAAGATGTTTAAAACAGCCCTCTTAAAGCCACACAATATTGAGGAAAACAGAGTTTTAAGCAAAGAATAATTCACTTGGCAGTCAGAAAAGAGCTGTATGAGGTAAACACCACGAAAGCATGGATGCTGTATATTAATTAAGGTTAATCCAAAAAAACCTGTCTATCTGCCTCCAGATAAGAATGTTATCTGATAAGGCTAGAGCATGGTATGAAGAGTAGGGGTGGGGGAAAGATGAAGATGATAAAATGTGTGAACATATTATGAGGAGCCTTGAATTCCATGTTATAGGACTTATCTACTTTAAGCAATTTATAAATATAAATGGCAAAAATCTCTTAACCTCTTACAGTCTGGATCTTTTTGGCAGTTTGGTCTGTCAACCTGCTCTCTGAAAATTCACTTAAATGTATACATTAAAATGCATAGACCTGAGAAACCAATATTAAGTACTTAAACGCCTTAAAATATGCAGCGTAGTTCCAGATGTGCTTCTTTCTGCGTTAACTTCACCTGGCCACAGGCCTAATTACATAATGTCAAAGGAGTGAGAGGATAAGCTAGATCAAGATGCCTGCAACTTCTTTAATGTGTGAGAATGCTGGATTTCTACTGACAAAAACAGACTATTAATACAATGATTGTCTACAATTATTGAGGAAAATGCTAAATTTGAGCCAGGATGAATTGAAAATAAAGGCACATCCTCCCCGCCCAGGCCAAGCTCTTAGAACCCTTAAATTTTAATCACATCCTGATTTATGAATCCCCCAGTTTCAAAAGGGGTAGAAATGAAATGACTAGATAATAAACTAATTTTGAAAAATTAACACTTGAGGCTCAATAGGGTATTGAATGTCATCCGTATTACCAGCACTTGAGGGTAAAACTGAAGGATTCCAGAGAGCGTACAGCTGGCCTAGGCTACATAATGATGCTCTGTCTCAAACAAATAAACAAAAAGAACAACCACTACCACCACCACAACAAAACAAATAGGAAGATGAAAGGAAGGAAAGAAACAAAACAAACCTGTATTAGAAAAAAGTACATCTCCAGTATGGATCAACTCATATTTTATGTGGCTAAGAGGAAAGCCCAGTCTTTAGTATCACTAATTCTCCACTATTGCTGGTGTCGCTCTAAAGCAATCACCTAACCACATGCTCAAAGATATCAATAATGGCTTCTTGATCAGATTGCGTCTCTATATGTATGTGTTATTCATTTTGGACTTGAAAATGAACCTGTTTCTTGTGTGCAGCCATCCTATCCTACACGAACCATATCTCATCTGATTTCAGAAACGAAGCAGGGTCAGACCTAGTTAGTACTAAGATGAGAAGCCACTTCTCTTCTTGCCAATCCTTTCAACCCCTAAAATGAGTAAAACTAACAAAAAGATCCTCAAAGCCCAGATAACCTATTTCAGACACCAGTCAGTGTACCAGCCTGCTGCTCAAATCCCAGTTAGTACCCGAATTATGTACTTATTATAGTCAAAATATGAATGTAGCATTTCAGTATGACTAATCAGAATGAGGGAAGTTCCTTAACTTCCAGAGCTAGGCTCTATGAGAGGCCATCTTCTTTAGCATAACTAGCCTAAACTGACTTTCTGTCCAGAACAGACTGAAACCTCAAGCTCTGTAGAGTGTGAGGTTCTGGTCTTTGTCCCCTTTGTGAGGTGGGGGATGGGAACAAGACTGATATCAGAAATAACACTAAAAGCTAGTGAAGCTTTTGTTTTAAGTTTATTTGTTTTTATTTTATGTGCATTGGTGTTTTGCCCACATGTATGTCTGTGTGAGAGAGTAAGATTCCCTGGAACTGGAGTTTATAGACAGTTGTGAACTGTCATGTGGGTGCTGGGAATTGAACCCAGGTCCTTTGGAAGAGCAGCAAGTGCTCTTAACCTCTGAGCCATCTTCTCAGCACCACTAGTGAAGCTTTTTTACAAATTTTATTACTTACAGAAAATCTCCTTAAGGTCCTTTCTCTAACTTCCAATTAAATTACTACCTCTTCCATAATTATCTGTTAGAAAGATACTATATCATACTCTGGACATCAAGAAACCTTCATTTGTCTCAATTATAGCTATTATCTTGAGAATCTGTATTATAGGTTCAAAAATCTTCTCTGATGGCCAATGAAATAAAACCCTTTCAGAGAGGTCTGATAAACTCAGTTCCTCCGAAACAGGCTTGGGAATTTTTAGCCTTAGCTCCTTTCTCACAAATTTGTTTTGTTTTTGTTTGTTTGTTTGTTTTGAGACAGGATTTCTGTGTGTAACAGCCCTGGCAGTCCAACTCACTCTACACCAAGCTGGGCTTCAACTCACAGAGATCTGCCTGCCTCAGCCTCCCAAATGCCAGGATCAAAGGCATGTGTCACCAATACCTGGCCTCTCACAAGTATTTTTGTAACAATTTTTAAGTTTACATTAACAATATAATTAAATGACTCAAAATATTTAGCCCTATTTAATACACTTGGCCCTACTTGCTCCAGTATTGTGTAAGTGGCTGGTTGGTAGGTTTTCTGGTTTGTTTGTTTGTTTGTTTGTTTGGGGTGTTTTTTGGGTTTTTTGTTGGTTTCAGTTTTTGAGACAGGGTCTCAGGAATCCCAGACTGGTCTTGAATTCACTATGTAGCTGAAGCTGACCTTGAATTCCTAATCCTCTTGCCTCTGTCTCCCAAGCATTAACATTTAAAGACAAATTGCTAAGGCAGAAAGTTCTATGTATCATGACTAGATCCCATTAAAGTCCTTATTTTCCTTTCAGCACAAAAACATGATTCTGTTATTCATTAGCTATTTACTAAAGCCCTACTATGTGCTGTGTAACTCCAGTAATTGGTTAATTGGTTACCTCTTAACTACGAGGCTTTGAATTTTACACAAAAATAACAGTAAAAGATGGCCCGGGCGTGGTGGTGCATACCTTTAATCTCTGTAAATTCAAGGCCAGCCCAGTTATCCAGTGAGTCTAAGACAGGACCACATAGAAAGACCCTATCTCAAAAAAAAAAAAAAAAAAAAAAAAAAAAATGTGACGGGCATGATGGCACATGACTATAATACTATCACTTGAAAGGTACAACAATCATCAGTTCAAGGTCATCTTAAGCCACATTACAAGTTCAAAGACAGTATGAACTACACAAAATCCTAACCCCCAGTAAAGGATTTAATAGTACTTTATACATACTAAGTTTAAAGTAAAGACAATCATAAATTGTACTCTTGAAGTCAGAATGCTAAATGGTGAATAAAATGCCTTTTATAGTTCATAACATCTTTTGTGTGTGAGTGTGTGCTAGGATTGAATTTAATGTCCTATGCTGCTTTACAAATGCTTGACCACTGCATGCACTGCGTCCCTGGCCTTTTTTGTTTGGTTTTGTTCCTAAATTGCCTCCCTACACTGACCTCCAATTTGGGATTATAGGCATGTGAACTATGCTCAGCCACAAATATTCTCTTATTTACATTATTTTGGTGTACCTTTCTCTAGGAGAAATTTTTCAGTGTAGAATTTCTGGGTCTAAGGATGTATATAAAAGTTTGCTAGCTACTGCTGAAGCTGCTTTTCTAAGAGAACAGTAATTACTCCAGGAGCGCAGTTTCCCTACACATTTCCCTCATTAGAGACCACTAGTGTTGTTCATGTTTCTCCCTATGGGGAAACTAACCCATTAAAAAAATCGACGTACAGGTGCTTTGCCTGCATGTCTGTGTGCAGTGTGCACGCAGGCCTCAGAGGCGAGGAGAGCGCCAGATCCCCTGAAACTGGAGTCCCGATGACTGTGAGCTGCCCTGTGGGTGCTGGAGAAGCGAATCCAGCTCTTCTAGAGGAGCTCTTAACTGCAGAGCTGCCCCTTCTGCCTCTGGTTGGTTGTTTATTTTATTTGTTTTAATTAATTTAATTTTTTTATTTAAATACAGATCTGTGTATGTCTCTGTGTAACAGCCCTGGCTGTCCTAGAACTCACAGAGCTCCACCTGCTCCTGCCACCCAAGTGCTGGGATTACGGGCTACTACATGCACCCTGCCTTGCCTCTATTTTTAACCCCTTTCTCTTCAGTGAAGAAAATTGAGAGCCTCCTGGTGTTTTCTTAATTTTATTTTTTGTCTATCTTTATAACCTAGATCTGGAGCCAGGCATAGTGGCGCACGCCTGCAATCCCAGCACTCTGGGAAGCAGAGGCCACTGGATCTCTGTGAGTTCAAGGCCAGCCTGGTCTACAAAGTGAGTCCAGGACAGCCAAGGCTACATAGAGACCCTCAAAAAGCTAAAAATAAATAAATAAATAAAATAACTTAGATCTGTTTTGTTAATTTTTGTCTTTTCCTTTTTCCTTTTTAGGAACTATTTTCTTATGGACATTGCAGATACATAGTTTAAATATATAGCAAATATTTTCTTGCCTTTGTTATTTAAGATTTGTTTATGCTGTTTTTATGTGTATCTTACATTTTTTGCAGGTATTCCTGTTATTCTCCTGCTATATAGTCTTGAGTTTATGTATTTGTTTTACTCATATAGGAAGAATCAAATTATTTAGTGTTGTGTTGGTTTGAGTGAGAATGGACCCCCAGAGACTCATATATTTGAATACTTGGTCCCCTGTTGGCAAAACTGGGAAGAGTTAGGAAATGTGGCCCTAATAGAGGAGGTGTAAGGCCATGCCACTTCCAGTTAGCTTTCTCTTTCTCTGCCTTGTGGTTGTGTCTCAAATAGCCCTCAGCTGCTGCTCCAGCCCCGTGATTCCCTGCCTGCTGCCATGCTCTCTGACATGCTGGTCCTGGACTCTCACCCTCTGAAACTGTACCCTAAATACATTCTTCTGTAAGTTGCATGGTCATGGTCACAGCATTAAAAGGTAAATAAGATAAGTAATGCTTTTAGAACTTTGGGGTTTTGTTTTGTTTTGTTTTGTTTGCTTGTTTTGGTTTTTCTAGACGCTGTTTCTCTGTATAGTCCTGGATGTCCTGGACTTCCTTTGTAGACCAAGCTGGCCTCAAACTCACAGAAATCCACCTGCCTCTGCTTCCTGAGTGCTGGGATTAAAGGCATGTGCCACCATTCCTGGCAGAACTTACTATTTTGTGTTTAGGTTTTTTCCAGTTGAAACTTTTTTTAAGTTTTGAGGAGCTTATAAATCACCATGAACCCAGGCTAGAGTTGAACTCATGATTCTCCTGTGCATCCTCAGTGCTAGAATTATAGGCATGTGCTGCCACACCCAGCAGCTGCAGAATTTATATTTAGGCTTTTGAAGTCCAATTTTATCTTTGTCACCCTTACAAACCAGTTTACATTCTCAAGCTGATTGAGAATGCCATCTTGGGCTGGGGAGATGGCTCAGTAAAGCACCTGCCACAGAAACACAAATACTTGAGTTCAAATCCTCAACACCAACGTAAAATAGCAGGCATGGTAGTGTGCGCTTGGTAAAAAGTCAAGAGGATGTCTAGTTCTTGCTAGCCAGCCAGTCTAGCCAAGTCAGTGAGAGGTTCAGTGAGAGAGCCTGTCTCAAAAATAGGTGGCAAGCGATTAAGGAAAACACCCAACATTGACCTCTGCCCTCTACCTACACACACACACACACACACACACACACACACATATGTATACACATACGAACACTCATATATACCACACAAAAAAGTCTTCCCACTTAATGTTACTATCTTAAATGTACTTGTTCTTGCATTAAATTTTCATATTCCAAGAAGCCTATAGCTACATGAAATAGCTATATAAAATTTATTTAAATTACTAAACAGTCTAAGCTTACCTTGAACTTTCTCTGTAATCCAGGCAGCTCTAATTTACCTCTTGCCCCAGCTTCCATGCATGAGAGATTATAGGTCTAGACCACCAGGCCTGACTGCCCATGCTATGCTAGCCATTGATAGCTATTTTTACTTATAAAACAGTGAGAGGAGAGCCTTAGTGTTAGAATAAGTTCCAAAGGATCATCTGGTCTGCATCTCTGGTCCAAAGCATAACCAAGTGGCAGGCAAGACAGCTCAGCAGATAAAAGTACTTGCCTCCAAGCCTGATTGATTTTAATCTCCAAGTCTCACTTGGTGGAAAGAAGAAACCAACTCCCAAAAGTTGTCTTCCTCTGACTTCCACATGCATGCCATGACATGCATGTCCCCAAACACACACTAAATAGTAAATGTAATTTTAAATGTTCTTCTGTTTGTTTTTGTTGTTTGAGACAGGGTTTCTCTGTGTAGCCCTGGCTGTCCTAGACTCATGCTGTAGACCAGGCTGGCCTCAAACTCACAAAGACCCGCCTTCCTCTGCCTCCCAAGTGCTGGGATTAAAGTCTGACTTTAATCCCAGCTTTAAATGTTCTTAAATGAGAGTGAGGCCAGGTATGGTGGCACAGGCCTGTGATCCCAGCACTCAGGAGGCAGAGGCAGGCGGATCTCTGAGTTTGAGGCCTGGTCTACTGAGTAAGTTCTAGGACAGGCAGAGCTACACAGAGAAACCATGTGTTGGAAAAAAATTGCTTTGTGACAATTTTGTGTTCCTAAGAAATTTTCAAAATAGATTTCTCTATTTTACTAAGGTAAAATATTCACTTATTAAATCTCTCCAGTTTGTAAAACATTGAAAATATATGAATGAATAAAATCTAATCTTTGTATTTGAGAGTTATATAACTTGGTAATATTTTTTTTTTTTTTTTAACAAAACACCTTATACAAATCTCCAATGATTTAAGCTTCCTTTAAGAGAAAATGTCTAACTAGGGGAAATGGAAACAAACAAAACTTGAGTTGTTTTTTTTTTTTTTTTTTTTTTTTTGTTTTCGGTTTTTGGTTTTTGGAATTTCTAGGCAGGGTTTCTTGAACTCATTCTGCAGGCCAGCCTGGCCTGGAATTCAGAGATTAGCCTGCCTCTGCCTCCCAAGTACTAGGATTAAGGGCATGAGACCTGGCTAGACCTAACCTTCTAATACTTGTAAGCATCGAACTATTTTCAAATGTTATTTTTGAAATATCTTCTTCTCCTCTGAATATAAAAATTTTGATGATGTAATAGATATCTAGGAATACCTTATTATAATTTCTTATCTTGCTGATATTTCATTTTATACTGACAAATACCCTATGATAAAAAAAAGTTGTATATTAATAGTCCTACTTTACGGAAGAAGAAATTGTGATTTAATAAAAGTAATTTCCTTATGGTTACGCAGCTGATAAATTACATAACCAAATCTGTAAGTGTTTAGGTTGAAGATTTAGAGTTCTTTTCTTGGCAAGGGTAGTTTGACCTAAGCCTAGGTTTAGTTCTATTTTCATTAGAATTTAGGGAGTCAAACTGTTTATCGTCATGCTGTCTGAAATCAAATCAATCTTTGGTCTACATTCTTGATTTCTTTTAATTTGTGTGTGTGTGTGTGTGTGTGCGCGCGCGCGCGCGCGCGCGCACGTGCACAGGTACAGAGAAATGAGCGTCAGACCCCTTAGACTTGGAGACACTTGTGAGCGGCCCAGTATGTATGTGGGACCTGCACTGCAGACCTCTGATAGAGCAGCCAGTGCTCTTAGCTCTCCACCTCCATACTAGAGCTTTAAAACTCAGATGAAACACAAAAGCTTGCCCTGTTTTCTGGTGCTGGAGATGAGATGCAGGGCTGTGAACATACTAGGCAAACACTCTGCCGTTGAGCTAGTCCCCAGCCCGCAAAAGCAATTGAAATAAAATCAGAGCTTCACTGGCTATGATGGAGGCTAAGGCAGGAGGATCAGCCCAAGTTTGGGGCCAGCTTAGGCTACAGGAAACCTCATGTAGGTCAACAAATCAGTAAGTTAGTAAGTAAATAGAGAAAGAGCCTTTAACTCTGAAGGGACTTTTGAGTGATTGAAGTAGGAATAGATGGAGTGTAGACAGACACAGGTCAGAAGATGATTAGCTAGTAACTGGTAAGAGACTGAACACCATGTGAAGTCTTGTAGTCACTTCCTCCAAGGTGAGGCAAAGTGTCAATTTGAGTACTTTTCTCACATGCTTATTTATATCCCTAACTGGCTGTTAAGCTGGGGGTCGTAGAAAGCTAGCTAGCAGTTAGACAGCTCAGATGTTTGCCAAGTTGTATATCCTGACATTTCACCCCTACGCTGTAGTTATTGATGTTATAAAAAGTGGTTCTCAACCTTCCTAATGCTGCAACCCTTTCATACAGTTCCTCTTGTTGTGATGACCCCCAACCATAAAATTATTTAGATGCTACTTCATAACTGTAACTTTGCTACTGTTATGAGTTGTAATATAAGTATCTGATATGCAGGATCTCTGATAAGCAACCCCCAAAGGGGTTGGAACCCACAGGTCGAGAACTACTGGTATAAAAGTGTCCAGGAAGCCTGGCTTGACACATGTGTAGCCATGCCCCTTTATATACAGTCTTTTTCTATCCAGTCCAAGTACTTAGCCTCCACACAGACCGACTGCAGTGTCATTTGTTGTCGGGACAGTTTTTTTTAAAACAGTGTTATTAGAACTTGTACATCTCTCATAAAGATTGTGTGGAAAACACAAATTATGGTATAACAATTTATGAAGATCTCTTGAGGAAAAAAAAAAAAAAAAAAAAAAGACCATCAGAGCCTGAAGTGGCGGCTCATGCAGACAGGATCGCTGTGTGTTGGAGGCCAGTGTGGGCGACATAGCGTTCCAGGCCACCCTGCCGCAAACACAAACAGCAAAGCTATCAGATCTTAAAACAAAGAATGCCGTTACCTTATGGACATTGTGAATATTTAACTCTCTGGCTAGCTACCAAAAAGCTTAGAGCCAAGTTTGAGGCTCACCCATAACCAGTGTACTCTATGCCTCGTTAACTTCACTCCTGACTCCAGTTTGTCTGAACTCAAGTTATTCTTTCTTCTTCCCCCCTCCTTTTTTTTTTTTTTTTTTTTTCTAGTTTCCTTGCTTTTGTGCTGTGGACTACCACTGAGCTGCTCTCCTAGCATTGTTACTCTTTTTCAGTAAAAACTTAATCTCTACTTGGAAGGCCAATGAAGGAGGATTACCACAAATTTCAGGCCACCCTGATCCACATAGCAAGTTTCAGACCAGCCAGGGCTACTTTTGAGAATTTGTCTCAAAATGTTTTTTTAATCTCTTAATTTATGGCATTCCATGTATACAAAACTACATGTAGTTTCTCATAAGCAGCTTTACGGGTTTTTAAGTCGTTCAGGTTATCACATGCTGTGTATATATATAAAACTGTCTTGTAGCTGGGTGGTGGCGCACACCTTTAGTCCCAGCACTCAGAGGCAGAGGCAGATGATTGCCGTGAGTCTGAGGCCAGTCTAGTCTACAAAGTGAGGCCAGGACAAACAAGGCTACACAGAGAAACCCTGTTTCAAAAAGAAAAAACAAAAATATCTTGTACATATCATTAATCACCTCATTTTACTTTAACATCTTTAAAAAATAATAATAATAATGTTTCTCTGTATAGCCTTGGACTCGTTTTGTAGACTAGGCTGGCCTCAAACTCAGAGATCTACCTGCCTCTGCTTCCCTGAGTGCCAAGATTATAGGCATGCACCACTGTGCTCAGGTAACATTTTTCTTGAAAGGTGTTTGTGTACCGCTTTCTGTGGTTTTAACTTGGTGTGGTTTGCACTATCAAGACAAGGTTTCTCTGTTGCAGCCTTAGCTGTCCTGGAACTGGTTCTGTAGACCAGGTTGGCCCACCTCTACCTCCTGAGTACAGTGACTAAAGGCATGCGCAACTGCCCAGCTTTGTATGGCTCTGATTACGTGGAATTGGTTCTATCAAACTTGGATGGCTCTTTGTAGTATAATCAAATGGTACAAAAGTGATTGATCTAATGGTTAGATTGCTGTCATAATTCCATGTTCTCATATTAAGCTTTGTTTTATTCTTTCAGTCTCCTGTGATCCTTTTCCTGATCTGTGGTTTTACAAGTACTGCTGAGTGGCCAGCTCAGTGCACAGCAGTTAACAGTTACCTCAGTTGAGTCTGTAGGCTCAAGTAAACCATCTGCTACACTTGCAGATTTGCTTTTGTTATGTTAGTATAGCCTCATCTGTTCACAGCATATTAATCCCATGAGACACTGTGTCTGTGTTTCCTCTCAGTTAACCAGCCTGTTATTTAAACAAGTGACTGTGAATGGGTGTTTTGTTCCAGCCCTCATTTGCTATAATTGGTTTGTAATACTAGTTGGATTTTCTGATTGTATCTACGGTGTCATCTAGTTGATAGCATGAATATTATGTGTACAACTTTTTTAACCTTTAAGTTCTGGGCTTCCTTGATGCACGCTTTTAGTCCCAGCACTCAGAAGGCAGAAGCAGATGGATTTGTTTGAGTTCAAAGTAGGCCTAGTCTACATAGTGAGTTCCAGACCAGCCAGGTCTATATAGTGAGAGCCTGTCTCAAATAAGTAAACTCTTTGATTATCTTCAAGGAAAGTTATTTGGCCTTCTTTGCAGCTCTGAGTTATGTAATGCTTTTTTTTACCAGTGACCAAAATCAAGACAGCGGGCCAACAAAATAGGGACGCAACCTGGCCACCTGAGGGCAGGGCCCTGCACCCACACTATGGAAGGAGAGAATCAGCCCCTGCAGGCTGTCCCTGAGCGCCGCCAGTGCATCATGGCAGGCACATCCAAGCGCGCAGCAGATAAACGTAAACAAGGCCAAAACCATTTAATTCAGAACGACATAGCAAATCAGTGTTAAAACTGAGGCTCAAGTCAGGAACCCAGACTCCTATGCCAGTATCTATCAGAATATCAAAGAGCTTCTCACAGACATTATAAACAGGAATTACATAGCCTTTACCCCAGGCGTTGATGTTTAAAGGAAATAAGCAAGAACATAACTCAAGCCTAAAGCTGGGCCCAATTAGGAACAGGTTTCCTTTGTGTTGCATGGTTTTCTGTGTTTGAAATCCCCACACCTCTTAACTGCTGCTATCACCATTGTATGAAAGGAAGAAGAAATATTTTATCTGTTTAAAATTAATATTATAATGGAAATTCTTCCCTTTGGTAATTAGTAACTTTTTTCTTCAGACTCTGAGTTCATCTTTAATCTAAAAGTAATTTGTTGGTAGCATATTCATTATCTTATTGAGGCAGGATCTCGTGTTAATTGTTGTTATCATATATTATCATATTGAGACAGCCTTGTGTAGCTCCAGCAGACCTTAGACTTACTCTGTAGCTAAGAGTGGCCCTGAGCTCCTTCTGCCTCTCCCTCCAACGTGCCACCACACCTGGCTTTGCATAGTCATTAGAGTCAGAATGTTTACTGCTGTGGATTTTGGCAAAACATCAGCTATAATTTTAACCCGTCTCTACATTTAAAAATAACATTAAAATTCTCTATTGTCTCTGAAATTTTTCATTTTCATTCTAATTGTTAATATCTAGTACATAAGCTAAAGTTTCTTTAGTGTGTTTTTTGTTTGTTTTGTGTTTTTATTTATTTATTTTGATTTTTCAAAGCAGGGTTTTTCTGTGTATCCCTGGCTGTCCTGGAACTTACTCTGTAAACCAGGCTGGCCTCAAAGTCAGAGATCCACCTGCCTCTGCTTTAGAGTGCTGGGATTGGAGGCCTGCACCACCACTGCCTGGCTTTAGTGGAAATTTTTGATTTAAAACTTTATGATGATATGTCTTATTTCCCACAATCTGTAAGAGTTGTGCTGTTTATAACCCAGTATCGTGTTCCACAATAAATGCTGTCTTCTGATTCTTCTTCAGCCTCTGGAGTTTCCGAGAAGCCGTGCTCAACCCAGGATGGACCCTGTGGTCTTGAGTTACATGGACAGTCTACTGAGACAGTCAGATGTCTCACTATTGGACCCGCCAAGCTGGCTTAATGACCATATTATTGGGTTTGCTTTTGAATACTTTGCCAATAGTCAGTTTCATGATTGCTCTGACCATGTGTGCTTCATCAGCCCTGAGGTCACCCAGTTCATTAAGTGCACCAGCAACCCTGCAGAGATTGCCATGTTTCTTGAACCTCTGCGTCTTACCCACAAAAAAGTTGTATTTTTAGCCATTAATGATAATTCCAACCAGGCAGCTGGGGGTACCCACTGGAGTTTGTTAGTTTATCTACAAGATAAAAATAGCTTCTTTCATTATGATTCCCATAGCAAAAGCAACTCAATCCATGCAAAGCAGGTTGCAGGGAAACTGAAAGCTTTCTTAGGGAGCAAAGCAGACAAACTGGTCTTTGTGGACGAGAAAGCGCCAGCTCAACAAAACAGCTATGACTGTGGGATGTACGTCATATGCAACACCGAGGCCTTGTGTCAGAACCTCTTTAGACGGCAGCCAGAGTCCCCGCTGCAGCTGCTCACCCCGACGTACATCACGAAGAAGCGGGCGGAATGGAAAGATCTAATTGCCAGGCTTGCTAAAAAAGAAGAAGGAGCTCCTGAAGAATGCTTGTGATGTTTGAAGTCTCCTCTTTCTGCCTTTCCCTGTGTGACAGCCTCGGTGCCCGAGGGAAAAACGCTAGTAGAAGGACGTTTACTATGCCTGCTTCTTTGTTGTTTTGAAAGAATGTCATCCTCTGCATTATCTGAATGGGAAGTTCACTTTAGCCCTGAGGAGAGCAGTATGTTCTGTGAGACCGGCTTGATTCTGTACCAAACCTTACAAAAACAAACAAACAAAACTCATTATACAGTGTCAAATAAGAGTCTTCCTTTCTTGTTGGTATAAAATTAATTCCCTTTTCGTTTCCCTTCCTCACTGGCTTATCCCAGAAAAGAAGTGATGATCTAAGGCAAACCAATGACATACGAAATCTAAAAACATGCCATAAAGAAAACAGAGGAAGACCCAAAATCGTGTTGCCCAGCCGTGGTGAGAGGTGTCTGACTGGAAGTAGATCATGACCTAACTCCACTTATGGCCTTCATATTATAAAAATAAGGCATTCTCTGATATAAAACCTATCCTATCTGCAGATAGTTAATAAAGATGACTTCAGCTCATCTTCATCTGATTCCTGAGTGCTTTCAAATAAATGGCTGTGGACTGGGAACATAACTTTGAGGTAGAGCACCTGCTATGTTGTACTGGAGGCCTGGACCCAATCCAACCTGCAGTTAAAAACACAAACACTAGTGTGTGCTGTACCTGTCGGTCAGCTCAGTGATCGGGTGAATGGGCTCCTCTAGATTAATGATGCCTTGGCATATTCCCTCATTTTTTCTAACATGCTTTGGTTCTAGAACTCACAGTTGATCACTAACCAAAATCAACTATTATTTCAAGACATGTTTCTCCTTTTGGTAGCTATAGCTTTTACATTAATTTGGCAGAGATGTGTTCAGTTATGGCATGGTAATCTCCAGACTATTGATGTTATGAAACAGAGGCAGTTTATTTTTAAAAAATAAAGAAGTCACCTTTCTCAAACTTCATTCAAAATGCAGACACTAGAGTTTTAAAAGATGGAACCAAGTGTAAAGAGAAATACTGTCCCTCACAATGCTATTGATAAGGGTTTTGTGGTGTTGTTTTCAGTAATTTACACAAAAATTGGACACACACATTAATTAGGTACCTGATGACAATTTGTAATGCATATGGGATGTAAAAACCAACGATGTGATTCACCCACTGAAACTGACTCCAACTACTTCTCCACTCTAACCCTGATCCCACCCTTCATGACCCAAAATACCCTTTCCTGTCAGCAACCAGAGAGGTAGTTACTCAGTTCCCTGGAGCCAGGAAGGGGAAGATGGTAAAAGTGTAGAAGCACAGGCTATAGAAGCTGCTTCAGTAAAACAGGATCTGAAACAAGTTAGAAAAAGGAAAACAAGTTTATATTTCAAGTTAGTATGTTTCAAACCAAAAGACTTAATGAAAGATATGAGGCAGAAAAAAATGTTAGAAATTGGCAGTGAGCCATAGATGAAATGGCAGCATAGGGACAGTGGTTGCTTATAGGCCACCAGTGGAGATAAAGACAGCAAAGCAGTGTCATTTCAGTGACTGTTGACTTAGGCAGCTGATCTAGACCATCAGAGAATCTACCCTCTCTGGGGAAACTTGTCTTTCTGATAATACAAAGTATGCTTGTTGGCTTAAATATCAGATAGACTCCCATTTAAGCTAATGCATATGAGAGCAGTCTTACCTAATGCCCTAAGAAATGAGTTATTTTTTAAGTAAACTACTAATATTTTCTTTAAAAATATAAAAATGTATTCTCTTTTTCCAAATACATCATATGGTTGAAACCAAGCCACAAGTTAGTCTCTTTTTAAAATATGAGTAGGCTTGGAGAGATGGCCCAGAGGGCTAAGATCTGTGCCACCAAACCTGATGACCTGAATTTGATCTCCAGGTCCTACTTAGTAGAATTGGCTCCTTGTAAATTGTCCTCTAAGTGTAAGAAAATCTTGAATGTATCATTTGAAAGTGTTGACATTGTAAATTACAGATTGGGAGGGGGGTTTGAGACAGGGTTTCTCTGTATAGCCCTGGCTGGCCTTGAACTCACAGAGATCCACCTGCCTCTGCCTGGCCTTTTAATCTTTTTGTTTGTTTGTAAACAGAGTTTGAGCTGACACATAGTATTTCACTAGATAGCAGGATAGTCCATAAGCTATAAAACCTTCTTGACCATACACCATTAATGATATACTAATAATACTATACTATTAATAATATATTAATAATACTAATTTAATATAATACAATTTTTATTTCAGATATACTATTGTGCTGCCCCATAAATATATTAAAATTTGCCCAATCTGGGTCTCAATATGAAGTTGAGAAGTTATCATATATAAACTCAACATTAGCTGTAATGTATATAATAACATATATACATGTGTGTGTGTGTCTATATATGTACTCTACATTGGCCATACCTTCAACCCTATTGTTTATTTTTTCACTTTGGGTTTTGGGGTTGGGTTGGATTTTTTTTTGTTTTGTCTTTTGAGAAAGGACTTCTCTGTGTAGCTGTAGCTGTCCTGGAACTCACTTTGTAGACCAGGCTGGCCTGGAACTCAGGTCTGCCTGCCTCTGCCTCCTGAATGCTGAGATTAAAGGTCATATGTGCCACCAAACCTAGCTCTCTCTCTCCAATATGATTCTCATAACCCTAGTCATTCTAGAAGTCACTATTTAGACCTGGCTGGCTTCAAACTCAGAGATCCACCTGCCTTCCAAATGCTGAGTTTTTTTTTTTTGTTTTTTTTTTTGTTTGTTTGTTTGTTTTTTTGAGTCAAGGTTTCACTTTGTAGCCCAGGCTAGTCTGAAGCTCACTATATAGCTAATGCTGGCCTGGAACTCACAGCAGTTCTCTGGCCTCAAGGCCCCAAATTCTGGGATTAAAGAGTAGAGCCACCATGCCTGGCTAATTTGAGATTCAGGGCAGCTCTGTGGAGCAACGCTCACTCGTGTGTTTAGGTGAGTGTGATGGGGACTGACTAGCAGTGGGAAACATGGCAGACACTGAAGTAAGCATTACTTCCCTCTGTCATTCTTTCTCCTTGCATTTTAAAAACCAGTAGCAAGTTTCAAAAACTTTGTTTTAGCCAGGCATGATGGTGCAGGTCTCTAATCCCAGCTCTTCAGGAAGCTGAAAGGGGAGGGATGCAAAATACAAGGCCAGAAAAGAGGCTGGGCAGTGGTGACTCATTCCTTTGATCCCAGCATTTGGGGGCAGAAGCAGGTGGATCTCTGGGAGTTTGAGGCCAGCCTAGTAAGTAAAAGGGGACTGGGTATGATACAGTTCAGTGGTAGAGCACTTGTCCATCATGCTCGAGGACCCAAGTTTGGTCCCTAGTTTTCTACAAATACAAACAAAATTAAAGTTAGATTGGCCTGCAGTTATAAGCAGTCTGATGAGTATGTGTGGAGTAGGCATTCAGGAGGCAGAGGCAGTTGGACCTCTGAGTTCTAGGACAGTCATGAATAAATAGTGAGACACTGTCTCAACAATTTTTTTTAAAGCCTGATAAGTACTACTAAGTTCAAACAAGAAGCTTACTCAAGTACAATAAATGCTAACAAATAACCCACATAGCATACTGCGTTATGCAGTTAAATACTTGAGATACCCATAAAAATATATGTGCACATATTGCTGTATTTTAAAGTACTAGATACATTATTAAGGTTTTTACACATATATAGTCATCTTTTACTGCTGCCTTTTTTTTTCAGGGATGGGGAAATTGAGACAGTCTCTCAGCCCAGGCTGGCCTAGAGCTTGCTCTGCAGTCACACCTGGGACTGGAACCGCTGGTGCTCAGGCCTCCGCCTCTAGAGGATGAGATACAGGTAGATGCCTCCACTCCTGCCTAATCTCACTTGTTCTCATGTCTTCTTTCCAGGTGTCACTATTCCTATTTTATAATAAACTCAAAGAATGTTAACCATGCCACCTGTGTCTCCTCACATCCTGTGCACCGCACCTAACCCTCCCCCACCTGAGAAAGCAAGGCAAGAAGTCCTTGCTCGAATAACTTCTAATGCAGTCTTGCTTTCCTTTAGGAATTTGACACGTTCTGCTGGTGTGCTGCAGAAACTAGCAGTAACTGCCACCTAACTGTTAGGCAGCAGAAGCTGGGTAGGAACTGGCTTTGTTTTATACATTAGGTCATCTTTGGGCGAGCTCCTGATGTCGATGTACTGATCTAAGGTCCTGGAAAAAGCTGTACACTTCCTATTTTAAATGGCCCTTCATATTTTTACATGTGAAAGATGGGGAATATAACAAGAACAGACATCTGGAGAATCTATTAAAAGGGAAGGGAGACTTTAGGGATGTGTCAAAAAATCAGGACTCAGCAAAGATAAAGTGTTGTATACAACGTAAGGAAAACTAGTCACCAAGTTCCAACAAGAGGCGGAATTTCCATTAAGGAAAATGAAGTGTTAAATGTACTTAAATAAAATGTGTCTTGGGTCTAGAGAGATGGCTCTATGGTTAAAAGCACTTACTGTTCTTGCGGAGGACCCAGGTTGGATTCCCAGCATCCACATGCATCATGGCTCATAACCATTGGTAACTCCAGCTCTAAGGATCTGACACTCTCCTCCGAATTCTGCTGGCACCAGGCACACATGAGGTACACATACGTATATACAGGCACAGCACTTTTATAAAGAAAATACAAGTGTTCTTGAGTAAGAGGCAACTAACGTGGTCGTGTGTCCTTTAGTGCCCATGGTAGGGGTGAGTTTTTATTCTGGGGGAAAAAAATTACTTTTAAGTCCGGCAGTTTGTGTTAAAAGGCAAGAGAAGGGCAGCTCTCTGGATCAGTTTTCTTCACATACTAGCACCTTAGCAGTCCATGTGGAGGACGGGCCCTTTCCCCACAGGGCAAGCTTAGACAAGATTTCTGAACTAGTTCTGACCCAGGCTCTGCTCTCCCGGCCAGCTCACAGCACTCTCTGCACAGGGCTTCTTTACCCTCAACCCACACACCCCTCATGACCCTCAAGCTAAGGCCAATCTCCCCATCTGTGGACAAGGACCTCACACAAACAATTCCTTCATACACACATCATTGGCCTTCGCTGGTGCCTGGCCAAGAGCTTTAAAGCCATGAAGACACCTCTAAATACTCCCTCTAAATACTAACTTCTCCCTCTAAATACTAACCTGTTACTTCCTACTTTGACAGCCTCGTCCAGGGTGTCTATACTAGGCTCTGTAACTGCTTTCCTCCCTCCCAGTTCTCAACCCACTTTAACCTGGCTTCTGCCCCAGTTCCTCCACAAATGACCCTCTCTACTAGTTCTTATTTTATTAGCAGAGTAAGTAACATCGAGCCCTCCTTCTCACACCACTCTTCCTTAACTAAGGCAAGACCTAGGCTTCTCTCCGCTGGTCACATTCTTACTTGCAGTTTTATTTCCACAGCCTATGTCCTCAGGGTTTAGTCCCACAGTCCTCTTCTCGCTGCACACTTCCTACACAAACCACTACCAAGACCAAAGGCAGATTTTGGCACATCAGACCTACCCTCCTCTCCTGACCTTCAACCTGTATATCTATGTACCTACTGCACATCTTCACTTGGGGATTCCATAGCATCCCCTCCAATCACCAAACCCCAAACCCAGCTCATCTTTTCCCATCCAACCTGAAGTAAAGTCACCCTTGACCTTTTCTCTCACACTCCACATCCATCAGCCTTCTAGTCCTGTTGATTCTACATATAAATGTCCTTTAGCTCATTATTTCTCTCTCTGTCTGTGTCTCTATCCCCAACCCCTCCATTCCAAACAACAACTCTCACACCAGGTTTGTGATGAACACCTGTCACCCCAACACTTGGAAAGTAGACGTAGAAGGACCATTGCAAGTTTGAGCCTGTTCTGCACAGTGAATCCCAGGCCAGCCTGAACTACAGAATGGCAGCCTGTCTCAGAAAGACAAAAATGAAACCGAGAAGACAGCCACTCTCCTGTGTAACGGTTGAGCATCTTCTAAAGTGTCTTCTACTCTCATGCCCCCCAGACTCTCCTCCGCTCTGTCTTCAGCAGAAACCTGGATGATCTGGTCCTCCCTACCCACATCGCCTTCTCACCAGCCCCTCATTCTTATCTGAGACCCCCTGTCCTTATCTCTCTAACACACAACATTCTTTCCCCTAAGTCTTTCACACAGGACTGGGTTTGGCTCAGTAGTAGAGTGCTTGCCCACCTACCTCACATAAGGTCCTAGGGTAGGGGCAGGGAGGACAGGAGGGGAGTGAGCACCAGCCTCTACTCGTCCTCCTTAGGAGAGTACTCCCTGACGCCTCAGGCCAGTTTGGTCCCCTTATTTATTCCTAGAATCACAAATCCTCTCAGTGGATCCAAACCACATATAATTTCTGGTATTGTGTCTCCTATTAAGCTACAAGCTGTTTACCACAATACCTGGCACAAAAAAAAAAAATGCTCCTTATGGTTTGTTGAATGGGTAAATGGGAATATAGAAGCTATTTATCAAAGAAGAAAAGAAGCCCATCATCCTTCCGTGGCATAGCCATAGAAATCAAAATGCTATACTAATCCATGTGACTTTTCATGCTTGCATAAGACCAAGTTACAGGGGGAGGAGTGAACTTAGGTAACCTGACAGAAAATACGGAACCCACCAAACTGGCCAATCTGGCCATGACATCTTTTTAACTGGCCTGCTGCTTTCTCGGGGGTTTTCACATTTTACCTAGTTGCAATCTATATGCAAGCACTATTTTAAAGGTAACGGGGAGTTCTATGAGGCTAAAGTGTCATTTTCTAAGCCATGTCTGTCCTCACTGTTGGGCTTTTGGTTAGTTCTGACTTCGAGATCTTAGGAATTCCAGTGCTATAGTGATCCTTCAATAACTTTTACTTCAGTTTTTCCCAAGAGGCTAGAGAGATGGCTCAGCAGGTAATGGCATTTGCTGCCATGAACCTGAGTTCATACCTTGGAGACTCACAAGGTGGAAGAAGATAACCAGCCCCCACAACTTGTCCTCTGATCTCTACATGTGCACAGATAAAAGAAAATATATTTGCAAATACATGTAAATAAAATAGTTAAGAATCATATTTTTCCTTTAATAAAAAAGTATGGTTTAGACATCCAAAAAACACTCTAGAAATAGGTATAATTACTATGTGTTAATGAAAACACATACCAAAGCCAGGCATGATGACACTTTGACTAGAATCTCAGTACTTGAGAAGTTGAAGCAAGTGGATCAGGAGTTCAAGACCCAGTCTTGGCCTCATGAGATCTTGTCTCAATGTCCCTGCCCAATCCCCTCAAAAAAAAAAATCAAAGTGTATGTACAATTTTCATTCTTACATACAGACAGCCAAATCCTTTATAAAAAATCAGTATGTACTATTGTATTGTGTAACATAAAACTATATCTCATTCCATTTAGCTCTGCCAGCATCAAGGGGTTTTTTATTGTTTGTTTGTTTGTTTGTTTGTTTGGTTGGTTGGTTGGTTGGTTTGGTTTTTGGCTTTTTCAAGACAGGGTTTCTCTGTAGCCTTGGCTGTCCTGGACCTCCTTTGTAGACCAGGCTGTCCTTGAACTCACAGAGACCTGCCTCCCTGAGTGCTGGGATTACAGGTGTGTGCCCAGCTCTTGAATCGAGTTTTATATTTGCTTATGTATTGATTTTGGAAAACCTGCAACTTGCTGTATAGACTAAAATGATCTTCAAATCTGAGGCAATTTTCCTGCCTCCTGAGTGTTGGTGTCACAGGTGTGCACCATCTCACACAGCTTACATTTCTTTCTTTACGTTTAGCAGATAGTAACTAACAGTAGTTTAGTTCTTTCTGTGTACCAGGAACTTCTGAGGAGTTGGCCTGAAATTTTTTGTATGATAATCACTATTGACCTAAAAGGTAAGTTGGGGCTGGATAGCTCTTACAGGGTTTTCCATTTGTCACCTCATACTGTGCCCAAAAAGTCAGATTTTGGAGCTTTTTTAATTTTGGATTAGGGAGGCTGTTTGTAGGTGCCGGTGTATGGAAATAGCAGCAGGTGGCTACAGATGCCAGAAGCATCAGACCCTCTGGAGCTGAGGTTACGACAGTTGTGAGCTGCCTGGTGTAGGTGCTGGGAACCAACTGGGGTCCTCTGGATGAGCATCAAATGCTCTTAACCACTGAGTCGTCTCTCTAGACCCAACATGTACAGTTTCATCCCTCTTTTGAAAAGGAGGACACTGAGACTCGGAGTTGCTCAAGTAAATAGAAGTTTAACTGTAGATCTACTGATTCCAAAGCCTGTGCGTCTTTTCTGGTGCTGGTTGAGTTAGGGGACAGGGCGGGGCGGGATTGGGGCTATGAAAGAGAGGGAGAGTTAATTTGGCTAACGGAGCCCAGCCCAGACTGGCTTTAAACTGAAACTGACTCTATAATTTCATTTGACCTTGAACTTCTGATCCTCCTCCCTTCCCCTCAAGTGCTGGAATTTACAGGTGTGTGGCCCCAAGCCAACCAGAACTTACATTCTTAGGTAACACAGGCTATATTTTTTTAATTTTATTTTTTTTTCTTATCAGTTACATTTTATTAACTCAGTATCCCAGCCATATCCTGCTCCCTCATTCCCTCCCAATCCCACCCTCCCTCCCTCATCTCCACCGTGCCCCTTTCCAAGTCCACTGATAGGGGGGGACCTCCTCCCCATTCATCTGATCCTGTTTTATCAAGTATCTTCAGGACTGGCTGCAAGGCCCTCCTCTGTGGCCTAATAGGACTGCTCCTCCCTTGGGGGGTGGGGAGGTCAAAGAGCCAGTCATTGAGTTCCTGTTAGAAATAGTCCTTGTTCCCCTCACTATGGGAAACCAATTGGTTACTGAGCTACCACAGGCTACATCTGAGCAGAAGTTCTAGGTTATATCCATACATGGCCCTTGGTTGAATGTCAGTCTCAGAAAAGACCCTGTGCCCAGATATATTTGGTCCTTGTGGAGCTCCTATCCTTTCCCCATCATACTAACTCCCCTTCTTTTCTTATGATTCCCTGTACTCTGCCGAAGGTTTGGTCCTGAGTCTTTGTATCTGCTTTGAAAACACTGCTAGTTAGAGTCTTTCAGATGCACTCAGTAGACTCCTGTCATACGTTCGATGCACATCCCATCTGTCTTTCTAAACGAGGATTGATCATCTTACCCCATGTCCGCTCTCTTGATTATCTTTTTTAGGTGTATAGATTTCATTATGTTTATCATATCTTATAGGTCTATATAAGTGAGTATATACCGTGTTTGTCTTTCTCCTTCTGGGATATTTCACTCAGAATGATCTTTTCTAGATCCCACCATTTGCACAGGCTATATCTTGATTGTTAGTCCTAGTGGTGCTTTTTCTGTTTTATTCAGTAGAGAGAGAAAAATACTATTAGAAACAAAAAACTGAATGTGGCCCCTCCAGTTTCCAGGGGTGGTGGCACACACCTTTAATGCCAGCACTTGGGAAGAGACAGAGGCAGATGGATCTCTGAGTTCAAGGCCAGGCTGGTCTACAAAGTGAGTTCCAGGACAGCTACCCAAAGAAATCGTGTCTTGAAAAACTAAAATTAATAAACTAATTAATTCTAAAAGGAGGGGCTAGAAAGATGACTCAGTAGTTAAGAGCACTGGCTGCTCTTACAGAGGACCCAGGTTCTATTCCCATCACCCACATAGCAGCTCACAAGTCCAGTTCCAGGGGATCTGATGCCTCTTCTGACCTTCAGGGGAACCGCACATGCAAGTGGTGAACATGTATACGTGCAAGCAAAATACTCCACATAACAAAGAAACCCTTAAAAGATATGAAGGCAAGGCAAAAAAAAAATTTTAAGGATTTAGGCTTATGTGGACTGGGAGGATACAAGACAGAAAAAATTATAAATAAAAAAATTATAAATAAAAAAATAAAAATTAAAAATAAAAATTATAAAAAATTATAAATAAAAAAATTATAAATAATTTTTAAAATTAGAGTTTTCAATTGATATCTTAGAGAAATAGAATGAGGCTTAGAAAAGAAAGCCACAGTGGAGGTCAGTGAGATGGAAGCATCTTAGGAGTAGGACAGAAGACAGGCTGGGACCTACACAGGACACAGAACAGAGACTGAGAAAGTTCTTACTGTTGTAGAAAATGGCTGGCCAGTTTCCCCATGAGATAGCTACACACTGAACTTGAAGCTTTCTGCTGAGTGCTGTGGCATTCTATTAAGTCTACCAGGCATGTCCAACCTTTGACATTGCAGTGTGATGAAATCATCTACAAAGTTCATGGTGGGGAACTGTGCAGCTGAGTTACAAAAAAATAAAGTTGAAAAAGAAGTGGGAGAAATGAAATGGCTCAGCAAGTAAAAGTGCCTACTCTGCAAGCCTGAAGACTGCGTGGGACACCTCAACAACTGCCATGTGCGTGACACAGACTCCTGGCTGCTACACGTGTACCACCTCACACACACACATGGTCATAATAAATAAATTTCTAATCGCGAAAACTAAACCTCGCCATGTTTTAAGTACATTTACAGTTTTTGTACTGAGCTGCACTCATGGCTTTTCTTGGTCACAGGTGGCCCAAGGACCATGAGTTGAACACTCCTCAACTTTTCCTGCAGTTTGACTCCATGGATCATTCGGAAGAATGAAGGGTAAAGAGTAGCAGAAAGCCCAAGAAACAGGAGACAGTGGGCAAGCACGGTGTGGCCCAGAGAAGCAGAAGCAGGCTTGGAACGCCTTAGAAGATTGAGACCTCAGGGCTTCCCACCACAGTAGGAAGTGGGTCTTAGGAACACCAGGTCGGGCCAGTCGTGGTGGCACATTTCTGTGATCCCAGCATGTAGGGCACTGAGACGGGCGAACTGAAAGTTCAAGATGGTCTGACCTACATAGCAAGACTTTGTCTCAAAACATCAAAGAGAAGGAAGAGGAGAGAGAAGGGAAGGAAGGAAGGAAGGAGAAAGGAAGGAATGACTAAAAGTATTAAAATATTTGAGGTTCCAGACTGGAAACTTCTTGGTCACTTCCAAGTACAAAAAGATCATCATCAGTGGGGCTGGAGAGATGACTCAAAAGTTAAGAGCACTGGCTGTTCCTCCAAAGATCCTGAGTTCAATTCCCAGCAACCACATGGTGGCCCATAACCATCTATAATAACATCTGGTGCCCTCTTCTGGCCTCTGGCACACATGCAGACAGAGTACTGTATAAATAATAAATAAATAAATCTTTAAAAAAAAATCATTGAGTGAAGCCTGATATCCTGCACATGCCTGTAATTCTTGTAATCACAACTTGGAGGCCAGCTGAGCTACAGAGTAAGACAGCTTGGGCTACAGAATAAGCGCCAATTTAATTCATTTATTTTGGATTTTTGAGACAGGGTTTCTCTGTGTATCCTTGGCTGTCCTGGAACTCACTTTGTAGACCAGGCTGGCCTCAAACTCGGAGATCTGCCTGCCTCTGCCTCCCTGAGTGCTGGGATTAAAGACATTTGCCGCCACCACCTGGCCATAAGAACGTAATTAAAAAAAAAAAAAAAGCATTTGTTAAAAGACAGTAAAATGAACTAAATTCATTAGCATTAGACCTCGTGTCTGTGCCAATGTTCGGCAATTAGCTGTCAGGACACTAAGCCCTGCTGATTCCCCTGCCTCACCAGGAGCTGCTCAGCTTCCTGTGGCACTTCCTTGTCCTCTTGGCGATCTCTCTGTGACACCTCCCTCAGTTTCTGTTCTGCCAGATGTTCATTCTTGTGATCTCATCCAATGTCGTCCTTCTAAGTATTCCTATGGCTGGCCTAGGGCATACTGACAACTGTTATCCTACCACTCAGGAGGCCAGAGGCAGAGGGATTGCCATGTGTCCCAGTATAATCTAGGCGACTCAATAGTGAGTTTCAGGATAGCCTGCAACACAATGAAACCTTGTCTCAAAAAAAACCAAAAAACAAAACAAACAAAACACTTGTGAAGCAGAAGACAGACTTCTGTGAGTTCCAGCCCAGTCTGTGCTACATAGTGAGACTCTGTCCTCCAAACCAACAAAAAAACCTATAACAGTTATGTCCCAAGCTCCTCTCCCACACCCGGCTTGGCTTCACTCATTTGACATCCCCACTTGGCCAAACCTTACCTCAGACTAAGCGTGTAGAATACTGTAATTTTGTAAAATTCTATTTATTTGTTTAATCAGTGGGGATGCAGTCCAAGGACAACTCAAGAGCATGGGTTCTTTCCTTCCACCATGTGGGTCCCCGTGCTTAACCTCAGGTTGTTGGGCGTGGCAGTCTCTGCCTACTGCACCATCTTGTCTGACTCCAATTTACATTTCTAATCATTGTCTCCAGAAAGCTACTGTTACGGAGACCTCTATCCTTTCAAGCCACAATCATAAAGTCATATTTAAGTTCTTCAATTCCCAGTCTGACAGACAGTCTTGGCTTCCACATACAGCACACACTCACGATCAGCCCATTCCACCCATGTTCACTTTTAGTCAGACTGGGCTTTCCGTAGCCACAGTGGCCCTTAGGTAAGACAGGCTTGGGGAATTGGGTAGCAAGTGAATCCTGCTATCAGCCACTCTCTTGTCTCCAGACATTATCTATCACATCAGCCTCTGTTCTGAAATGTTCTCATGTTCAGAACAGTCTATTCCTGAAGCCTCTTAGGAAATTCTTTGGCATCAACAGATTTCCTGTGGCAAGGAAATGATTTTTACTTTATCAGCTATTCCAAAAGTCAATAGACTTGATCAGAGTGCTAAGAAAATAGCTGCTGAGTTGGAAGTTGTAGCTCAGGGCTGGATGTGTAGTTCAGCAGCACAGCACGAGGCCCCGGATGCATTCCCCAGCACCACACACACACACACCAGCACCAACAACAGGACGTTTAAAAGCCTCTCAATATTCTGAGGTAAGTCTTTAATTCCCTGCTATCCGGATCAGTAATTTTCCGCTGGAGACAGTTTTGTCTTCTCTAGAACAGATATTTGGCAATTTCAGGGGCAGTTTGGGTTGTCACAGCCAGAGGTAAGGGTACTTCAGCATTGGGTGGGCGGAAGCCAAGGCTACGCCTAAGCATCTCAACACAGGACAGCCCCATAGTGAAGAACTATCCAGCCCCAGACACCAGCACTACAACACTGGGGGGCATGAGCTAGACTCTGAGACAAAAGGCCCCTTAACGGTTAATCTGGTCTTTTCTATGAGACTTTAAATTTACCAGTTGATTCATCCTAAACTGCAGTCGTTCCAGCAGCTTCCTCACTCCCTGAAGGATCAAGTTTCTGGTCTTCACCATAGCACTGGATCCTAAGACCTTCTACAGGACCCCTGACTCTCTGAAGGGCTCACCTGCACCTTCCTCACGACACCACCCTCCTCCTGATGGTACCCCACAAGCACATGACTCTCCTCTCATCCAAATCTCACTCTGGCTTTGAAGCCCACACATGCCGCACACCCATGGCTGAGTCAGTCTTACCCACAAGTCTTACATCGTTAGCTAATGCCTCTAGCTTGGCCCCCACTAAACTCCCTGGAGGGGATCCACGTCCTGTCTCAGACTCGTCTGTCTCAGTATTGACAGTCAAGTGTGAAAAGCTGTATTGCTGTTTTAAAAGCCAAATGCGATACTGAGCATAAAAGCACATTGTATAGGGCCTGGTGTGCTAGAAAACGTTTAGAAAATTCTAGTCAGTACCCTAGTATCTATAGAAGCACATTCAGCAGCTCATAGCAGACACTTAAAAAATGGCTCAGATGTAGTTATGTGTTGGAGAGAGCATGGCATTCCGATTAGCCTGCTATTCGGAACTAGCAGCAAAGAAAAACTTCCATCAGAAATCCTACACCCATTAATACGCCTCCATGCTCCACTGAATCCAGGAGCAGTGGGTGTCACATTTTCCCAAAGCGGTGCCCAAGCCAACCTTTCTGCATTTAGCAAGTTAATGAACAGCTTGTGGGTAACTCTTGGCCCACTCCAGCCCAATTTAGAAGGCTGCCAAGGGGATAAGATATCAGTAGGTCCCGCTGGGGACCCAGCTCTGCAGTGTCCCCCTTCCTCCCCCACCCCAGCTCTCCTGTGTTCAGTCACAGCAGAGTCTGACATCCTCAGAAAGGAGAAGTCACAGCAGTGGGCTGAGGCTGCACGCGGGCCTGGCCTTTCCCCAGCAGAAGAGAGCGCCTTGTCCGAGATGCTGTGAGAGATGTGGGTGGGGGCATCGCATTCCAGGCAGCCCCAGGTTTGGCTGGGAGCCAGGGGCCAGCGCCAAACAAGAAGGAACACATTCCAGGGAGGCAAGGAGCCCTGCTGGCCCCGCCGGGCACCAGGTGCTGCTCATCCGGAGATCTCTCATGCAGGGGGAAGAACCCTAGCTTCTCTGCTGTCCTTTCGGAAGCTTAAATGCCTCCCCCTCTCTCACACAGTTAGTGGACAGAGCGCGTATAACAGTCAGGGTTCAGACCACCCTAAGGAAAGCAGGAGCAGGGCAGTGCTGTGGGCCCTTGGGTCACACCCAGCTGGAGCCAGGTTTCTTTCATTCTGTGCCCAAAGAGCAGACGCTATTAACAGCAAGAGTGGCTGCGGGCAGGGAGCCTGGGTTCTCTGTCCTTAGACCTGCTCCCCACACCAACCAGCCCGCCTTCCTGGCAGCCAAACCTTCAGGAGATGTGGAGAGTCCTTGCAAGTGTTTGCCCGCCTTTCACCGGGCCGGAAGGAGGCGATGAGGGGGCAGAGGGCTGAGCAATTTCAACTGGGGGGAGATGGCCCCACCGCCTGCCTGAAGAGTCCATTACAAACTAGAAGCTGGGCCAGATTCCAGCCAGCGTGGAGAGAAGCCGGGAGGGACCGTTGCTGAGAATGAAGTCCTCTTGCTGCACTTTGCTGCCACCTAGTGGCCCATTTGTGCTCTCTCGCTCTTGCGGGAGGCAACTTGAGAGTCAAGTAACCTTGAAGTGGTCTTGAGGCAGACAGGAGAACCTCCCGGAGGAATTTTCTTTTATTCAGCCCTCCTCACTTCCGGGCGCAGCGGCTGTGAGGACCGTGGGGACCTCACCCTCCCGGCAGGCGTCCTAGTGACAGGGTAGTCAGCTGGGAGGGCCGCGCTGGCCGCGTGGGCAGCTGGGGTGGCGTTCTGTCTCGGCTGGATGAGCGGCCCCCCCCACTCCTGAGGGCTCTTTCCACTAGAATCCTTGTCTCTCCGGGACCTGTCCTCTCCACTCAAGCACTACCACAGATAGTCATCTCGGGGTAGATTAGCTCATTTCAACAAAACTGAGAAAGACGGGGTTGTGCGTCCTGTTTGGGACGCTGCTGTTTCCAGGGATGAGAGGTGGGAGTGTAGTTTGAAGAGTTTTCTTGAACTTGTCCTAGGTTCTTAAGAAGTCTGCAGCTGGTCGCGGGTATCTTCCAGTTACATGCAAATGTTTATTTCTTCTAGTCGTAGAGAGCACTTGGCGTCAGCAACCACTAGAGAGCCTAGCATCCCAAACTCAACTCTTTGCGTACACATCTGTGGTGGCTTGAATAGGAATGGCTCCCGAAGACACAAACGAAGACACATGTATTTGAACGCTCGCTCGGCCATAGAGTGGCACTGTCAGTAGGTGTGGCCTTCTTGGAGGAAGCGAATCACTGTGGGGGCGGGCTTGGAGGCCTGATGTGCTCAAGCTGCTGCAGTGTGGCACAGTCTCCTGCCGCCTGGGGATCAAGAACTCTCCATCCTTCTCCAGCACATGTCTGCCTGCAGGCTGCCACACTTCCCACCATGAGGATAACGGACTAAACCTCTAAACTGTAAGCCAGCTCCAATGAAAAGTTTTGTTTTATGAGAGTTGCCATGGTCATGGTTTCTTCACAGCAATAAAACCCTAACTAAGACCCCAAAATGAAAATCCACATTATCTATTTTTAATTTTTTTGTTTGGGTAAAAATCATTCACCTTGTCGCAGCAGCTATGTCCTTCCTTCCCTTGGTGCTAATATTGGATGCAGAGCCTTGAGCAAGCCAAACCTTTGTTCTGCAATCCCAGCCACAAGCCACAGGACCTCGTTCCCATTCGTGCAATGGAGGTCAGTTGTGCCATAGCCTTAACAGCTGTAACTTTCCGCTTGACAGAGGCCATCTTAATCATTGCGCTAGCCTCTGTGTGGTTTTTAACTTAAGGAGAAATGCTTACTAGTTTTTTGTCTATTGACTATTTTCTAAAAATCTTTTGCCTATTCCCAGTTGTGTTTCTTGTTTTGTTGGTTGGTTGGTTGGTTGGTTGGTAGTTGTGGGTTTTTTGTTTTGTTTTGTTTGGGTTGGATTTTCCCCAATAGTCCTGGCTGTCTTAGAACTCACTCTGTACATCAGGCTGTCTTGGAACTTACAGGGATCCCCCGCCTCTGCCTCCCGAGTGCTAGGATTAAAGGCGCGCACCACCACTGTTATTTTACTTTTGCTGTTCGTTTCTCTAATTAGCCTCTTTAAGTTTAGTTTTATTCATTATTGTTGTGGTTGTGTATGATTCGTGCATACACACGAGTGCCATGGGGTGTGTGGAGGCAGGAGAACAACTTTGTGGAGTCGGCTCCCGGGCTCCAAGTCAGGTAATCAGAACCCACTGAGTTCTGTGCCCAGCCCTCCAGCCCGAGTTTGAAAGGATTTTATTTTCTTCTAATCACTGTGACATGTGACTTGGCACAGGGCGAGGGCGCACAGGTGGGCACTCAGAGCACACTTTGTGGAGGCAGGTCTCCCCTTCCGCCTTTGCGTGCTCCCAGGGTTCAAATGCAAGTGGCTCAGGCTTGTACAGCAAGCACGTGCACCTGCTGAGCAGCCTTTCTAGCCTTCAGCCTCTTTTTATCCCCACACACACTTGGCTGGTACTCCAGAGTCATATAGACAGTTTCTCTGTTTCTTAGCCATAAATGCTCTTTCCCAACTTCTACAGTCACTGAGCCCTCTCCTAGAAATGGCTCTTGTTCCAGCTCCTCTTCTGACTGGCTCTTCATCCTTGGGCACCAGGGGACTACCCTGTCTGAAGCCAGTTTTCTCCTTATCTTACATCACGGTTTCTCCTTTGTGGATCCCAGCCACAAACTATCGTTACTCTGGCTGTGTGCATATTTATTAGAACTCCCCTTTATGTGGAATTCAAGTTAAATGCCTTTAGAACACATATCGCCATCCATGGTCCCCACTGTAGCTCCATGCTGGCAAGGCTGCACTCAATAATAGATACTGAATGAAATCCCTGCTAGAAGGGGGGTGTTACAAGAAAGAAAAGGTTGTGACACCTTCACACTAATGCACATAAAATAAAGTTAAATAACAAAAAAAAAAAAAAAACAGTGTGTGTGTATGTGTGTAAACACACACTGTGATGTGTGTCTGGAAATCAAAGAACAACCTGCTGGATGGAGTTCTCTACTTTCACCATGGTCAGGTGTAATGAAGCACCTTCCTCCACTGAGCCATCTTTCCAGACCCTCCTCCACCTTCCTTAAGATTTCTTAAGCCAGGCAGTGGTGGCACTTCCTGTGAGTTTTATACTTCCCTGTGTGCCTTAATCAGCTCTGTAGATCTTCCGTGGTTTGCAGTGTTTGAGATGCTGAGTGCCTTAGGCCCCATCAGCCTCTTTGATGATACGTCAGTAAGGATGTCTGGCTGGAACCCCTGCTCACACCTGTACAAGCTGAGAAACCCTGTCTGCCCCCTTCCTCCAACCCCTCCTGAACTGAGAGAACTGAACAAAGGAATATCAGCAAAAGCCAAAGCCCTGTTCTACATTTCTGGCAACCTCGGCAGCTGCCTGACATGACTAGCCTACCCAAGTGCTCACCCAGGGACTTAGCTTTTGGCCATACCTGGGCAAGTCCCAGCTCCTGGCTAACACGTCATCACCCCATCACCTAAAACCCCGTCTCAAAAAACCTCCTGGCCTTAGCTTGGGGACTGACACATTCATCAGTCTCAGGACTGATGAATTGGCTTGGGAGCAGTATCTAATAAACCAGCATTTATCTGCTTTAATCTGGTCTGATCTGGCCTATACTTACATCAGAGAGAGAGAGCGAGATAGAGTATCTTTTTCTGCCAGAGTAGCGATGCTTATGTTTGATCCCAGTACTCAGGGAGGCAGAGGCAGGAGGATCTCTGAATTTAAGGCCAGCCTAGTCTACAAAGTGAGTTCCAGGATAGCGTGTGTGTGTGTGTGTGTGTGTGTGTGTGTGTGTGTGTGTGTCTGTGTGTGTGTGTGTGTGTGTGTGTGTGTGTGTGCTGGAGACATGGCTCAGCAGTTAAGAACATTGGCTGCTGTTCTAGAGGACTTGAGTACAATCCCCAGCACCCTAACCATTGTCTAAGAGGATTCCAGTCCAAGGAGCTCTAGTGCCCTCTTCTGACCTCTATGGGCACTAGAGGGCATGGTTTACAGATAGACATTTAGGCAAACACTCATATATATACAAATATAATCTCAAAATAAAGTTTTTAAAAATGAAAATGTAGACTGGAAGATGGCTCAGTGACATGGGTCCCACACAAGCATGACGGCCTGAGCTCAGCCTTACCACATAAAGGCAGGTCTGGTGGAGCAGCTTGGAACGGTGAGGCCAGGGAGGGAACAGGAGCTGCACTGAGGCCGAAGAGGCCAGTCTAGACTACTCTCAACTCACTACAGTTCACTGAGACTCCCCCGCATCTACCCTTGCATCTGCAAGTAAAGTTGTGTGGACAAAAGGTGTGCTGTGGGACACACTGCAGCTTCCACATTTTAAATCAATTGTGTTTTTATTTTTATGTTTGTTTTCTTTGGGGGGAAGATTGCAAGGGTGGATATGGAGGGACCAGGAGATGGTGGGATTGGGTTGCATGATATGAAATTCACAGAGAATCAATAAAACGTTTCAAGATAGAAAGGGAGAGAGGAAGAGAGAGAAAACAGAGAGAGATAGTGACAGAGATAGATAGATAGATAGATAGATAGATAGATAGATAGATAGATAGA
>NW_026596039.1:21018879-21019064 GCF_907164565.1 Psammomys obesus | reverse complement strand
AGATAGATAGATAGATAGATAGATAGATAGATAGATAGATAGATAGATAGATACAGACAGACAAAGAGAGAGAAAGAGACCCTGTCTCAAAGTGGATGGTGCCTGAGGAAAACACCCAAAGCTGTCCTCTGGCTTAAATACACACACACACACACACACACACACACACACACACACACACACAC
>NW_026596039.1:20842188-21018869 GCF_907164565.1 Psammomys obesus | reverse complement strand
ACACACACACACACACACACACACACACACACACACACACACACACGGTAAAAGGGTGTTTCCACACCACAGGACACTAGAAAAATCAAGGTTTTTTTTTTTTTTTTAAAAAAAAACATGTTTTCAGTACCTAGGATTTAACCCATTTTTTTTTAAATCCCAAAGGCTAATGCCATGACAGACAACCCACTGTTACTGAACCAAACCCTCAGAGAATCAGAGCTGCATTGGCCAACGCAATTGGGAATGCAGAAATACTCACAAATTATGAACAGCATCAACCGACACACAGCTCCTCCAAAGGAGCAGAATCGGGGACAAAGAGGAGACACACAGCTGTGTCACGCCAAGCCCTGGCCCCAAGCGAACCTCCAAAGCTAGCTACCCTACAGCCTGCCCTTTCTGAGCCGTGGTTGGAGGCACGGCTTTCCATAGCATGTTGGCGCAGGCACTTGGAACCTCCCAACCCTGGCTCAGCCTAGCAAGCCTCGGAGATGGATGTGTCTTCTTACCTTTTGGCAAAGACCAGGGAGGGAAAACGCTGGGGCAGGGAGGGTTGCTTCCATGAAAATGTGATGGCAAAGAGGGGTGGGGATGGCTAAAGCGAGAAGGGCAGACATTAAAGGACGGCATGTGAGGGTTTGGCTCGGAGGGGACCAATTGGGCTCTGGTTCACCTGAGCTGTGAGGATTTGGTAGAGAGAATGTATAATGCTCAGTTCCTCGCTCAGCCCTTGACACTAGCACAGGGAGATGACGAAGGCACCTCTAGCTGAGCTCAGGGAGCTGTCCCCTGCTCTCCCTCTCTCCAGCCTCTCTTGGATTCATCCTGAGGGAGACGATCACAACTCTGCAATAATTTCCACCTGGGTTTCTTCCCCAGTTAAAACCCCAGCACAAGACAAGGGGAAACAACGCCTCTCCCTAGCACCTCCCCTCCTACCGCCCGGGGCCTTAATGGCTTTCCTTGAGACCCCTGGCTTCCTCCCTAAGGCTTTTCTAGAACCTTCAAAGGCCCTGTCTTAGCAGATGAGAGTCCTGAGGGGATGAACAAGACTTTGTTTTAGAAGAAAAGTAGACAGACTATGGCAAAGCCGTCAGTGTGCACCCACCTCACCTCCCACCCATCGTCTCCCTGGGGGCGGAGAGCTTTTCCCCTGGTCTCTGCACTGGACTGTCCCACTGACACTCACAGCTTATTCATGATCGCTGGGTCCTACGAAGTGGCCTGGACCATATGGCGACTACGGTCCTGCATGCCAAGACTGAGCTCTGCCAGGAAGTGCCCAAACTGCCGGACCCCACTGCCCAGCCAGGTTGCCCCAACAATACACCAACCACTGGACCTTCAATCAAATTCCCTTGCCTTCCTGTCACTTATGGCCAGGACCTTGGAACTTGTCTGTGACCACAGGGACTAGGCCTACTACAAAGTCCTTGTTCCCCTTGTCCTACCAAAGAGGGGGCTGCTCCAGAACAAGGACCTCCAATCTCAGCCCCGTCCATCCCTCCCCTGTAGGTGGCCTATCTCCAGGTTCAGCTAGACAGCTCCAGGAGGGCCAGCCCAAGTCACTCAGCTCAGCTTGGAGCACTCTTTGCCAAAGCCCTGCCATGAGCTCTCTTCTCCACATCCCTGCCTTCTCCCAAGCCCTGTGCAGCCCTGCAGAGAAGTCCGTGGGCTCTAGAACAAGGACTCTGAGAGGCCAGAGTGAGCTCACAGAATGGCAGGAGGCAGTCTGGGCCTGTTCCCTCCCCGCTCTACACACCCACCGAGGCGGGGCACTACAGTGCCCTGTGACAGCAAGCCGCAACCCAGGTATCAAAGCATGCCCTTTGTCCCTGGAGGGGGCTCTCAGGCCTCTGTCGTGTGCCAGGACCACTGCTCAGAAAAAAACAAGTTAATATGTTTTCTATCACTTGGGCGGTCGATGAAGCTTACAGAACTCCTGAACTGATTAAAGCACACACACACACACACACACACACACACACACAAAATCTAACATTTTGTTTGAGTCCAAAAATTGTAGGAGCCAGGTAATCCGTAAACAAGCACTTCAGATCGCTCATTGAGGGGAACAAGTGTTGGGGGAGGGGCGGGAGGAAGGGTCTGGAATATGGTCCTTCATACAGTCCCAGCACAGCTGCGGTATAAACCCCAGGAATCGTTGGTAGAGACAGCGCCCAGAGCATCCATGAAGAAGGCATGGGGATGAAGACCAAGTGGCTGTTACCTGCACACAAGAAAGATGCTTAGATCAGAGAAAAGGCCCAGAGACCCTGCTCCCCTCAAGAGTGGGCCAGAGTGAGATCTGTGATGCCCTGCACACATATCCAACCTTGCTTAAGGCCAAGTTCAGTCAAGGTTGTGGCAGCCTGGCCCTTACCTTCTACCTTCAATCCCAAAGATCTTAGGAAGAGAAAGGGCCTCACCTGTCCCCTGGGAGTGGGCCACCCCAGTTCAAGGAACATAACTGTTGTTCCAGCCGGGAGATGCGGAACGCCAGATAGGACGAGGACACGACTAAGAAGCAGATCCTGGAGAAACAGGGGCGACGAGGGGTTGACTCTTGTTCTTGATTTTCGGATTTTGTTTTGATTTAAAGATTTTTTTTTTGTTATGTGTATGTATGCAGGTTCCCACATAGGCCAGGAGAGGGCATCAGATCACCCAGAACCGGATTACAGGTGGCTGTGAGCTGTCCCACAGGGCTGCGAGGAAACAGAACTCTTGTGCAGGCTTAACTGCCTGCCTCTGCTTTGTTTTGCTGAGACAGCGTATGCAGTCCAGGCTGACCTCACACAATATATGTTTCATGGATGGCCTTGAAGTCGTGAGCCTTCTGCTTCTACCTCTCAACTGCTAGGATTACAGGCACGGACCGCCATGCCTGGTCTAGATAGTGCTGGGGAACCAAACCCAGGGCTTTCTGTATGCCAGGTCGCATCCTTCAACCGAGTAATATCTCCAGCTGTCTTTTTTGCGTTTTGGTTTTGTTTTTGAGTCAGGCTTAGTTTTGTTTTGGGGACGTCTGAATACATAGTCCAGACAGGCCACAATCCTTCTACCACAGCCTACATTTACATGGCCTTATAGCCATGTGCATTGCGCACCGGGCTAGGAGCTGAACCTGTCTCCTGAAGAAAGGGCATTGGTAGAGGTGACCCAGAAATAGCACCACAACTATCCTGTTCCCCAAATTGGAGGGTTAAAAGAGTCCTTGCTCCGGTTCATTAAACAGGCTCTGACATCACTCTTCTTAGAGGCCACAGGGGTGGCCTGAGGCTTGTCTTCACTGAAACACCCTTACAGCTAGCAGGAATTTGAGGTCCTCAGGCCGAGCCCTGGAGGAAGCCATAGACAGACAAATGAAGGTGTTTTCCTACTTTCTCAATTAGCCACCTCCCTTCTTCCTATACCTTCTCCAGCAGCCATGCAGGAGAGGTCAGTGTCTAACGCAGCAGGCCCCTTCCCCTAGAGGGGCTGAGGTTGAGATTCAACCCTAGACACAAGGATGTAGACGATGAAGAGTAACTACCTACACGGCAGAGACAGAGTGTGGATGATGAAGGGTTAACACCTGAAGTGGATCCTTGGGTGGACTGAGAAAGTCTGGACAGGAAGGCTGACCTGACTGGTGATGACACCAGTAGAAGTTCCTGAGAGCCACACACTAACCCCACTGGTATCTGCCACTTCTGGACTACAGAGGAAATGACACTTCCGTCGCCAAAGTCCCCCCTTTTCTGTCTTACTAAACCCCAAGACCCCCATGCCACATAGACACAGAGCCTGCGGCCCTTCTACTGCTCTGATTAAGACCAGTTCTACGTCTGGAGGGGCCCATCTTCTACCCTAAACTTCCATGTTGCCTCCATCAATCCCATCTAACATTTGGTCCCAAAACCAGGAAAAGGTTTTGGGGTTCCACATCCCGGCCCACCCCCCTCTCTGGGTGACTTTTCCCATCTCCCTTTACCCATCAAGCATATGGCCACTGGCCAAGATTACTAGGGCTTAACAGCCACCAGTCTCCAGCTGAAACTTCTGAGTTTGTAGTCTGTCAAGTAAATAAGCTCAGATCTTTCCGCTCATCTGCTTCCTTTTCCTCCCCCACCCCCTTTACTATCTCCCAATATCCAGAGGCCTTTGCCAACTGGAAGGTAAGCCCTGGCTAATGTCTGGAGGTGCCCAGACCAGGCGCTCTCTAGAACCCTGGGAATTCTGCTTTTTCACATGATTTCTGCAAATCAGGCTCATCCCTGCAGCCATTCTCTGGCCCTACGTGACGACTTGGGGAATGGCTACAGCCTCTCTCTCCCAGGCTGGTTCAAACGAGAAACCCTGATACATAAGTTGGAGAGCAATCAGGAAAGAAACTAATATCAACCTATGGCTTTTATGTGTACAGGTATATACATGCCCTCACATACATTTGAACATGCATACATATATACTGTGTTTAAAAAGGAAGAGGAGAGAGGAATACAGACAAACAGTTGTCCTAATGGTAGGCACTGGAAGGTCATGTGTTTCCCTAGCTAGGATTTCTCTCCATTATCTGATGGGCTCCACAATTCTGTTAACCCTCTCTCCTCAAGCCAGGGTAGCAACTTTTCCTTTTCTCAACAGTTTACTCTGCCCCTTGCCGTAACACTGCCTGAAGTTTAACTACAGGCGCTCAGAAATAAAGCTGGAAGGATGAGCCATGAGGCCTTCAGAAACCACCCAAGAGCTTGGAGTTGGTTTGGAACATTCCCTTAGGTCTAGGTAATAACCACCACCCCCCTCACCCCCAGTTCAAACCTCTAATCACCAACACCTGAGTGAGTCTGCCCTCCCCTTGCAGTAGAGACACCTACATCACGAAGATGACTTTGAGGAGCTGGGAATCCCACAGCCTCAGTTCCTGCTCTGCGGTGGGCTCTTCCTCCAGGACATCTTCCTCACAGACAGTCTCTGCAATGGGACAGCAGCTAGACATCTTCCTGGGGCACAAAGGGGCCCCCCCAGGTGGGGCAGCTCCCCTCCTTCATGGGCGGAGGCTGCTCGGGCTCCCGGACTTTCCATATGGATTTGGGGAAAGAAAGAAACAGCTCTCAGAAGCCTGGTGGGCCGTGCTGGGCTCTGTGCAGAGAAGTGAGAGAAGAGGCGGAGCCTCGGCAGGCAGTTGCCACAGCCGAGATTCTGAGCTCACCAGACACTGGCAGCTTCCTGGAGGGGAAGCAGCTCTCTGTGGAGTCTGTGGGTGTCCGAGAGATGCAGGAGATGCTGTCTGGGAGTGACAGGGATGAGGAGGCCGGGCACACTTTTCTCCACTTTATCTCAGGAGTAAGCACGTCCTGCAGAGAAGACAAGTGAGTGTCCTTGTCCTGAGAGCCCACTTCAGGGTGCTCAAGATTTTCCCCAGCCATTGCCAACCCAAAGGCCTACTCAGGAGCAGAACACAGAGACATGTCTCTCCTAGCTGTTCCCTGGCTGTAGCCTCTCTCTGCCAGAAAACATCTTTATTAATTAACAACTGTAATTATATCATTCATAGTATTACAAAAAAGACATTTGGTTGAATTTTACATCATTTTAAATGATTTTATACATATATAATGCATTGTAACCACATTTACCTGCATTACGTTCTCTTGACACTCTCTCTCCCGTCCAGCTGGTCTGTTCTGTCTTCCTAACTACTCCTACTCTTTGTTTTTTGGCCCCCTGAGTTTAATTCGAGTTCCTCTTATGAGCATGGGCAACTTACCTGTAGCTAAATCACCAGGAAAAAAATTGAGACCCTCCCCCCAAACAATATCTTTGAAGACCATAGTGAAGAAGTACAATGACTGTCTGCAGTCAGACAGCCCAGGGATGTGCTCAGAGCAGAGTTCAAGACTGCCTCAGATGGTACAAATTATGGCCTCTTCTAATTCAGCCTCTGACTATGAACAAGCCACTGAAGTAGGCAGAGGTGACTTATGGCTCCTACAGTACAAAAGGGAGCATCACCTCCCACCCTTGCATGGTGCTCTGTATACTACATGCTTGGCTAAATGCTTAACAGCTCCTGAGAGGGCGCAAAACTCCCGAGGCTACTGCCACTCCATCTCTGCCCTCAAAACTCAGCCCTCCCTGCCCAGGGTCTCAGCTTCTAGAGGAAACTGGAAGTCTGGGCTGTCAGTGACACCCTTGGGGTTCTTTTATTTTTTTATGGTTTTGTATGGGGGTTGCCTGCTGATATGTCTGTGTGACCACATGCATTCAGCTAGCTCAGGAGAGGCCAGAAGAGGGCATTGGATCCCCTGGGCCTCGAGTTATGGATGGTTGTGAACCACCATGTAGTTGCTGGGAATTGAACTCAGGTCCTCTGCAAGAGCAGCCACCACTCCTAACCACTGAGAAGCCTCTCCAGGCCCTGGCTTTGGAGTTCTTATCTAAGAATATGTCTGTGGCTTTGAAAGTCCCCCTTCCTCCACCGAGAGAGGATGGGTGAGTGGCTGTGCATCCATTTGGCTTGGGGCTCAACCTGGCCAGTGTCTGCGGGATAGACTTCTGTTCAGAGTCAACAAGCCCATTGCGGATGTCTGCGGACTGTGCAGCATGGACACTCTCCGGCACACTGTGGCCAGTGGCTCTAGAACCCAGTGGCCCCAAAGTTTGAAGACCTGCCCACTCTCAGGCCCTTGCACCCAGCCTCAGCTCTCACCGAGGGCTCGCACTCAGCTTCCTCTGGGAATTTCCTTACACTCAGACTCTTCTTGCTGGACGGCTGGGGAAGAAAGGGAACAGGCAAGATCAAACACAGGAAGGGCCCTGTAAACAAGCTACTCGGTGCCAGCGAGGCCCAGGTCACAGCGTTTGTGCGCAGCAAGCAGGAGGGTAGGGGGCATCTTGTACTACTGTGCACTGTGCCCCGACATTCAGTTCCCCTCTCTCTGCCCCCATTCCGCAGTGCTAGAGGAACAGGCTCACCTCCCCTAAAGGATCTGGTGCAGTCTCGCAGCCCAACCCTTGCCTCCAGGTCCCATACCTGTAGATGAGTGCAGACCCTCCTCAGCAGCTCATATACACTGTCCCGGGAGAGCAGAGACACAAAGACATACTGGGACATAAAAAGGAAACAGAAGAGCTAGAGTGAGATGGGACTTCCTGCTGCGCCAGCAGGCCATGTCCACAAATTAGGGGTGAGCCCAGACGTTAATGGGGCTGTGAGCAACAAGACCTCCCTCCTGGGAAAGCTTCTTCTAGCTCATTAGTTTGAAACATCTCCTGAAAAGCTACAGGGCAAGGAGAAGCAAAGGCCTGGGAGTAGGCTAGCATCAGGTCATGAGTTTCTAGAGGTACAATGGGAAAAAGGACAAGAGCTGTTGAGCCAGAGACTCACAGACCTTCTGGCTGGTGTTGGTGGTGATAGCCAGTCTGTTGGGAAGGAGCCGCGCCATCTTGTGTTTTTTGATCAATTGCACAGATACCACAGGAATGACCACCTGACGGGGGGTGAGGAGGAAAGAGAGATGTCTCTCAGGACTTATCCCCCAAGAACACAGGCCCTTGGCTCTCTGCACTGGGGCAAGGGATAGACAAAGCTAGCACCCAGGCAGGAATGCACACACTGGCGAAGCCATGTTTGTGTGTGGTAGCGGGGATGGGGGTGGGGTGGGAGGTGGGCCTCTAGACCTTCCACTTTCTCATTCAGGGTCCCCTTCCAAGTATCCCTACCTCCTTCCCTCAGCCTTGATAACTCATTGCTTAGGACTCAGAGTCCCCTGAGCTGGCTCTTAGTCAGACTAGTGACTCTCCCCAGAAATAACAGCACACTCTGACCTGAAAGCATTTCTGAGATACCTGAAGCTGGCATAATTTAGCTGTCAGCTGTTGAGGCCAGGTGTAAGATCAAGATGGGGCCTGTGCTTTAGAAGGGAAACTGCCTCCCTGAAGATGGGGGGAGGGGACACCTGCTCATCCAACCAGTGAGAGGTTTCACCGCGTACTGGGCACACAGGGGGCAGGCGTGGCTCGGGGCATGCCCACAGGCCGGGAAAGTGCCCTCCCTTGGCCCAGGCAGAGGCCTCCTGGGTAACAGCCAGCCTCACCACTCATTACTACCTTGACATCTTTGCCGAAGAGGCTGGCGTGGAAGCAAAGCCAGTTGGGGGAGATGTAGAGCCGGCCATGGAGAAGGAGGTCTCTCTGGAGGGCGCAGGAGCACACTGGGAAGCCACAGGAGAACAGCCAGCCACAAGCAAGGTTAACCAGAGCACCACCTTCTCACAGCCCCCATCCCATATGACCTACCCAGCAGTGCTTACAGGTCCTTCGGAGAATCCCGAGTGTCCCCTCCACCCTGCCAGACTGCCCGGGTTTGCTCTTTCTCCTTTACCCATGAGGTCTGAGCAATTTCCTGCCTAAGTCTCCAGGCCTGGATTTCTGTCACCTTGGGGAGAGGCTCTACCCTGCCTGGAGAAGAGAGTCTAGATGGTGTGAGTGTCCCGGCATGCTCAGTGAGAAGCCTGGGCAGGGGCAGTGCTCACTGGCGAGAGGCGCGCAGGCCAGGGGCAGTCTAACCTTTCCTCAGACAAACCTGCACACTTCAGCTCCAATCCCTAACCACCATTTCCTTAGGCTGTTGAGGAAAAAAGGACCAACTGCATCTAAATTGCCCCATATGTAAATTAAGCATAAAGGCTCCCGGTGCTCACCTTTGAGAACCATCTCCTCCAAGGGGATGTCTTTAAACAGCTTGTGGTACTGCTGGTTGTATTTGCTCATTAGTGTCTGCAAACATAAGGCCCAGGTCTGAGAGGTTGCAGGCTGGAGATCAGACCACCACAGGGCCCTGCTCCAGCCACGAGGAGACCATTCATCTCCTACTAATGTTAAGTTCTGACAGGCAGCCAGTGACTAGAGGGGACACACCATCTCCACCCAGGCAACTCGGGTCTTCTGGGTCCCTGTTAACAAGCCTGGTGGCCAAGGGACCAAGAGTGGTTTGGGCATCTCAGGGCACCGCCCTCAGTGAGCAGCACAAAGGTGGCCCGGCCCCGCACTTACCCCTTCCCGGCCATACTTCTTTATCTCTTCACCCCTCGAGCCTTCCGACCAGTGCACACTGCAAAGGAGACATACCATTCCAGGGACAAGGGACCCGTGAGTCCGACCCATATAGCCTCAGTGCCAATTTGGCCTTGGCTTTGAGCCAGAAAATGAGAGCAGAGATTGGAGACTAAGGCCCTTCTCTCGGAAACAGTAAAATAAGAACTTCAGGCACACGGCTTATCTCTGGGGAAGGCACTCATGAGCCCCCTTTCCCACACCTACAAAGGTATGCTTGGACCGAGCCTCAGTATCCCAAGATGCTAATTTCTCCAGCCAAGGAATAGGCAGAGGCACAAGCAACGAGGGTTCAGAGACCAATCTGGGGGTGTACAAGATGGAAGCTCAGACTCACAGCTCCAGGGCCATGATCCGGACAGATCTGCCCTCCTTGCAGCCTCCTTGGGCAAGCCGCAGTCCCTCACTGAGGTACTCAGCACACTCAACTGAGCAGGAAAGAACACGCTGAAATACAAGGCTTTGCCCTGGCCAGGTTGGCCCAAGGACAGGTGGGCAGGGTGGAGATGAGTAACCTGAGAAGCCCGCCCCTGCTGGGTGCCAAGGCACAGGGGCAGGCTGCAGGGTGGAGGAAGAGGCCTCCGAAGGCTGTGCCCGGCCTACGAGGCATGCTCGGGAGTCCTGCCTGACTCAGTCTTAAGGTCTCCCTCTCACATCTGTATGTGTGCAACCTCGAGAGTCACCCCTAGAAAAGCTCTCCATGTCATAGGAGGCAGGAGCTCTCACCAGTTAGGAGTCCTCCAATTAGGCCAGACTGGCTGTCCCAAGAACCTCACAGCTCCTCCTGTCTCTCCCTCCCCAGCACCAGAATTACAAACATACACCACCAATCGGCCGTTTCCTTTTCATGTGGGCCCTGAGCTTGGATTCAGGTTCTCACGCTTGGACAAGCAAGCGATTTGATAAGGCATCTTCCCAGCCCCTTAGAGTGTGCCATCCACCTCCGAGGAGCAGGTCCCTCCTGACAATTCCCATGCTTCCCAGTGTGGGCTTATCTCTGATTGGGATGGGACCTTACCTGCTCTCTGGGGGTTCCTGGACCTGTTCTGATTCCTCTGTGCAGGGCATGGAGCTCTTTAGAGGTGCCATCTTTCCATGCATGTGTTTCTTGCTACAGAGAAATGGGTCCATGTAAGAAAGGAGAGCTTACAGGCACCTCACAAGAAGGCCAACAGAGACAACTAACCCAGCCCCATAGGGGCTTTCAGAAACTGAGACATCAACTAAAGAGCAGGCACGGTCTGGTCCCAGGCCCCTGCACACATGCAGCTGATCGGTGGCTTGGTCTTCATATTGGGCTCCTGGTGAGTTGGGGGGGGCTGTTTCTAACATGGACTCTATTGCCTGCTTTTGGATCACTTCCCTCTGGCGGGGCTGCCTTACTTGGCCTCAGAGGATGAAGATAAGAGCAGTCCTGATGTAACTTGATGTGACCGGAAGGTTAATACCGGGAGGGGGAGGGGCTTCCCTTTTCTGGGGGGAAAGTGAGAGGGAAAGGAAGAAGAAGGAAGGTGGGGGCTGGGAGGAGGGAAGGGAGGGGTCACTGTTGGGATGTAAAGCAAATAAACCAATATAAAATTTAAAAAAATAAAGGAATTTGAAAAACTAACGGGGAGCTTGGGGCCAGCTTTTCCTATTAGCACACGGTGTCCAGGGCAGCTGCTCTGTCCTCTCCTTGCTTGATGCACAGGGTAAAGTTTAAGGTGTCATAATTTGCAGTCACCTTCAAATGCTGTGCTCACCAACCCAGTGACCAGCGTTCTGAGGGAACTCACTTCCGCACATCCCAACACTACTCTGGAAATTTTAGCCCTTTATCACCTCTGCCAATTTGATAGGTAAAACTATATTACCTTCATTTGCATTTTGTCACTGGTGTCTCCCACAGCATAGTACCTGGAAACCTAAAGTTCAGTTAATACCTGGCCCAGAAAAACAAAAGGAATCAGTCTGTCCACCTTGTTTTAAATCCTAGGCAACTGCTAGGCCAGGCTGTGCGGAGCCTCCAGCCCCGCCCTGGAGGGAGGACACAGACTTGTTCATGCTGAAAGCAGAAGTCTCTAAGGTGCCCAGGCAGCGACTGTAAACTCCCAGGTTCTGGGAAAGGCCACTGTGCACAGGTCCTTTATCAAACATTAGTGATGTGGAAGGTGGATTCCAGTCAGCCTACAAGTGAGTAGAGCTGGGAGGAGTGGGGCTGTCCCGGAGTAGGAAGCGGTGGCCTCAGTCACCTTCGGACAGTTAAAGTACCTCAGCCATGACAGCCAAACTACTTCAGAAATGCCTCAGGAGAAAGGAGATGGTCTTCCCCTGAGCAGCTGGAGCACCCCCACCCCGTAGCCCCTGAGGTCCTGCTTCTATAGACTAGCAGCCTTCACTCTTGCTTTTCTATCAGCAAAGCCCAAGATGTCAGCATAACCCCAACCGAGTGAGCTCAGGAGTTCTTGGGGGAAGAGGGATGGCCAAGAGTCAGAGTCAGGACAGGGCAGTTCAAAGTCTAGACTGTGTAACAAGGTCCTGTGTGCTAGTCCCGTTGCGTGTAAGAAGCTGGAGCCCGAAGCCTGAGAATCCCCAAGGCTGTTTCTCTCAGTTCTGTGACCGGACCAAGGCAGAGCTCTTTTTCAGGGTGTGGAGAGAGCCCAGTCTGTAAGCTGCTTCCTTGCGCCAGAAGGACATGAACTCAAACCTCAGGACCCATGTGAAAACTCCAGGCACGGGGCACACACATCACAACACCCGCACTGGGGAAGCAGAGATGGGCTCACTGGGCAGCCCGTCAAGCCTCTGGGAACGTTCCAGGCCAACGAGAGACTGTCTCAAGAAAACAAGGTCAGCTCGCACGCCACCAAGGCTGGTCTTTGGCCTCCTCATGTGTGTGCACATACGTGCAAACACAGCCGCAACACACACATGTGCCCTCACATGCAAGCAAACAAATACCTTGTCTTCTTTAAAACAGAATTACAGACTTAGCCCAAGGCCTTCCAGGACCCTGGTTTTTCCAGTCTGACACTCCCCAAACACAACACTGCACAGATCAGGTAACTTACCCCTGACAAGGGACAGGCCCTGTCTGGTGCTGTGAAGGTACCAGGCAACCTCACTCATAAAACCAGCCTAGTCACATGTGACCTGGTGCCCTCTGTGCTCAGCCTCACAGAGGGCTTGACACATATGTCACCATATACTTATATACTGCTTGCAGTTTCGGCCAATGGTGAGCAACTCATATCTCACGTCACATCACAGCTGCCTGAGCTCGCATCACCCGGTGACATCACAGCTCTCTTGGTTCCTATAAGCATGCTCCACCATGTTTGCACCCAGCAAAATCTACTCATGACACATTTCTCAGCATGTTTCCCTGTGGCTAAACAAGGCGTGAATAAAGTGACACGACATTAGTGATTTGACCCGTGTGTTCCTGAGGTTACTTCCTGGGTATGTTTGGTTTTGTCACCCCACTTCACAGAGGGGCTTTTCTTAACTTTTTATGTTTGCAGTGGAGAAGATGCTTAAGTACGAAGCGTTTATAAACGTTTGAAAGCAGCCATTAAAACATTCCTTCCAAGTTGCTGGGGGATGGTGGCACACACCTTTAATCATAGCACTGGGGAGGCAGAGAGGTGGATTTCTATGAGTTGGAGTCCAGCCTGCTCTACAGAGCAGTTCCAGGACAGCGAGGGATACACAGAGAAACATATCTTGAAAACAAAAACAAAAACAATCCCTAAACAGAACTGAGGCTGTGGTTCAGTTGGTGGCATGCTTGGCTAACATGTAGGAGGTCAGTCTGGACTCCAAAACATGACCCTCCTTCAAAGAAGAGGAAAGAGAGGAGGAGGGGAAGAAAAAAGCTCATTCAAGTCCTTTACCTGTTTTCTTAGTCTTAAGCATAAATGTTTTATATAAATAGATCACATAGCATACAATCTGTTTGTGTGACTTTCGTTGCTTCACATGATTTCATGGGAATTCTCCTGTTACTTTTCTCAAGCTCTTTGGAGCCACCTTCAAACTGTTTTCCGTATGCTGTGCCAGTGAACCCACTGACCAGCACTTGAAAAGACATCTATGCCCTACATCGGAGCCCCAGCGTGAAAACTAGCTTTTTCTTGTCTTTGCTAGTTTGATAGCAAAAAAACCCATGTCTTTTTTAATGGGGGGGGCAGTGTTTGTGTTTTTGTTGTTGTTGTACTGATAGATTTTCTTTCTTTCTTTTTCTTTTTTTCTTTCTTTCTTTCTTTCTTTCTTTCTTTCTTTCTTTCTTTCTTTTTTTTCTTTTTGAGATAGGGTTTCTCTGTGTAGCCTTGGTTGCCCTGGGCTTGCTTCGTAGATAGGCTGGCCTCGAACTCACAATTCACAGAGATCTGCTTGCCTCTGCCTCCCAAGTACTGGGTTTACAGGCGTGTGCCTCTGCACCCAGCCGCATTTTTCTGTAAAATGATGTTTTCCCTGGGGTGGGGGGGGCACGCCACAGTGCCTAAGAGGAAGTCAGAGGATGGCTTGCAGGAGTTGGTTCCAAACATCTACAAAGTAAAAGCGGCCTTTCTATGTGAGATAGTGACAAGCCAGTCAGCTTTCTGCTGATAATGCTGTTGGCCCGGGGACCCAGCCCAGGTAAGAGAACCCACCCAGCACCTGAAACCTTCAGCTCAGACCTCCTGTCGCTAGTCATGGATCCTCCGCTCTAGCGCCTGTTTAGATGAATGAAGAGAAAACGCCAGAGCTACAACTCAGTTGATAGCGTGCTTGCCCTAGATCTAATCTGAGGCCACATACAATCCCAGCACTCAGGAAGTGGGAGCAGGGAGAGCAGAGATTCAAGGTCATCCTGGATTACACACAGAGTCCAAGGCCAGCCTGGGACCTGTCTAGTAAAAACAGTGGGCCAGGAAGATGGCTCAGTGAATAAAGGTACCTGCTGGCAAACTCAACAACCTGAGTTTGATCCCTGGGACCCACATATGGGAAGGAGAAAAAAGACGCTTAAAAGTTGTCCTCTGACCTCAACATGTGTGCCAATGCATGCATATGCCCATATATGTGTACATACACACATAAATAATAAGAAAAAATTAAAGAACCAGGGAGGGAGGGGAGGGAGGGAGGGAGGGAGCCAGAGCTGAGCATTGCGGTACACACCTGTTGTCCTAACACTTGGGACTCAGGGTCAAGGAATCCGACACACTTGAGGCTACCCTGGTCTACCATAGCGAGTTTCAAACCAGCTGGAACTGCGTATCAAGACTGTCTCAAAACACAGAGAAGGGCTTGTGAGATAGCTCAGAGATTCGAGTGCTTGGGCTAAGCCCGAGGACCTGAGTCTAATCCCTGGGAGCCATGTGGTAGAAGGACAGAACTGATTCCCACAAAATTTCCCTCTGACATCACACTCACGCAGTAGCACACCATACACGCGCGCACACGCACACACACACACACACACACACACACACACACGCACGCACGTGCGCACATACAAATAAACAAGTGTAATAAAAATTTAAGAACAGTAGCACCGATGCCACTGAAGACCTTTGGGCTCAGTGGTTGGCACTCACATTAGAGCCCATGAGGCTGCAGGACGCCTCACCTGATAACTGCTTGGACTTTGACCAAGGGGAGCAGAAGGGAACGCTAATAACATGACATTCGGCCCTCCGCCAGACCTGCTGGCAGCTGACACCCACCCCTCTGCCATCGATTTTTCCTAAAAGCAGCTTCTCAGAGCCCAAGGGCCATAAATCATGCCTATTACGCTTCATCCTGTCCAGCCCTGTGTTCAAACTGTGGACTTGATATCAGGGTTTAGGATCCTGAAATCTGTAATCTGACATTTAGAACTTACTTTTTATTTTATGTGTGTATGTGTATGCTTGAGTACAGTCTGTGCTCTAGCGCAGTGCCCTCAGCAGCCAGAGGCATTACATCCCCTGGATCTGGAGTTATAGGTGACTGACTGTGAGCTGCCTGGTGTGAGTGCTGGGTACCAAACCCTAGTCTTCTGCAAGAGCAGTACATGCTCTTAACCACTGGACCATCATCTCTCCAGAGCAAAATGACTACTGCCATGAACACAAGGAAGGAACAGGGAAATGGCAACACCCTTCCACAGTAAAGGGAAGACCAGAAACTGCAGATCTCAAACCAGGTCCTTTCTTGAGCTGGTTCCAATGGCAGGCAAGCCTACGAGAGGGCATAACAGGGGTCTGGAGTCCCGCTGGCAGGTGCAGAGTCCCTGCCAACCCCTTCCTCCTTCCTTCCTTCCTAGAACCTTACTGAGGTTACCACTGCTCCTGGTCTGGGGTCTGTCATGGGGCAACAGGGTGGGCTGGGAAGCAGCAAAGGGAGATGCCAAGAAAGGGTGGTATAAGGGGAGAGAGAGGCAAGGCCAGAATGTTCAGCTCGTTCTCCTTCCACCCAACATGGTTCTGAGAGTCTGACCGCCACTTAATCACAATGTCTGTTTCTCCATTGTTGCTACAGTGGGCAAGCCCAGGCCATGTTGTCTTTTCCCCCCTTGGATTCTGGCCACCTCTCGCTAGCCATGCCTGCCCCAGCCTCGCCCTCACACACGTGTCTCTCTCCTACTTTCACAGCCATCTGCAACCCAGCTCTGCCCCTACCTTTCTCTGACGAACGCCTTACAGTCCCCCACCCTAATCCCTGCTTCTCTTTTTTTGTTTTGCCGTTTTTGAGACAGGGTCTCACTATGGTGCCCCGCCATCCTGGAACTCACTCACTATGTAGACTTAGCTGGATCTCATAGACCCACCTGCCACTGCTCCCCAGAGCTGGGATTAGAACTCATCACCAGGTCCAGCCCTGCAACTATTTCCACCCTTACAATTCGCCACTCTCCCCCGTGATGCCTCCCTTTCTCCGCCGAGCAGCCCCTCACAGTGAAGTCCCTCCCCCATCTGTCTGTCTGGGGAGTTTCGGGTCTTCTTTGAACCATCAGTTCAGATGCCTCTGTGGTGTGGGGCTTTCTCTCCCTCCTCCAGGCTCCTCACCCCACCCCTTTTTTGCTGCTTTGTTTACACTCTTCCTCAGTTGATTCTGAGCTCCAAACCAGGTGTTTCTGCACCCTACACCAGCACTGTTTGCTGAAGGGAGGAGGCAGGAGAGAGAGAGGGTCAGACACAGAGACTATGAATGCTTCTTGACACCAAGAGAGGCCAGAGAAGAGGTGGGGAGAGCAGTAAGAATGAGTCAGAGAATAAGTGATAGCTCATGGGAAAGGAAGAAAAGGGAAGGACAGGAGCTGGCAAGCTCACCCACGCTGGGTCCTTCCTTTCAGTAACCCTGGTCTGTGGGGGAGGCAGACAGCGCTGGCCCAGCACTAGGAGCCACTCCACCTCGCTTGACTGATCAAGAGGGCCACAGAAAGCCACAGAAGCATGAGGAGAGCTAGATGAGCAGGTGTGCGGTGCACGCCTGCACTCCCCGCACCCGAGAGGTGGAGACGCTGGGACCAGGATTCAAGTTCATCCTTGACTACATATTGAGTTCCAGGCCAGCCAGGATATGAGATACTGTCTCTAAAGGAAAGAAAAAGAGGAGGAGGAGAGAAAGTGAGGAGAAGATAGAGGGGTGGGAGGAGAGAAAAAAAGACAGACAAGGAGGAGGAAGAGTAGGAGAGAAGACTAGGGGGAGAAGAGGAAGAGAAGAAGGAGGAGGAAAAGAGTAGGAGGGGAAAGAAGAGGAGAGAAGAGGAGGACTATCTCAGGACAATATGAGGTTTCACACAGGCAAACTAGGCTGCACTTCTCCAGGCAGGCTTGCTGGAGCCACGCTCCCCGAGTTTACCAGCTCCTTCCCTGCCCTAGTCCCTCCCTCCAGGTCTCATCTGTGCCCCTGGCAGTGCCTGATGCGAAGCTGAAGTCTCAGTCAGGCCCTGCCCCCCTGAAGCAGCAGGGCCCATGTGGCCACAGCTCCCAGTGGAGTGGTCCCTTGGGTGACTTCTCCCTGACAAAGGTACCCACACTCTCCCAGGCTGACTTCTTGTGGACTTCTGAGATACTAGAACTCCTTTCGGGTCCTGCCAACTTTTCTCAGAGCCCAGCCCAGGGCCAATGTCACCTCTGCAGACAGCCAAGACACTAAGCCTCTGTGGTCTCCAGGGAGAGAGCTGCCAACACTGCTCTCTTCAGACAAAGGCCACATCACATTGCGGCCCCTGACAGGACAAATCCAAAAGTCATGAAAGGAGCTACAAGGGACAGGAAGCCAGGTAGACTTCCAGCCTGGGTAGACCTTCAAAAGCTATGGTTCAGCAACCTGGGCTTGGGGTTCTGCCATCCTCCGGCCTCTCTACCCTCATGTCTCAGTTCACCTCCCGCCTGACAGAGGAAAGATCCCTGCTGTTAGCATCAATGTAGGGTCAACTGACTAGATTCACATTAGAATCCCCAGCAGGGCTTTAGAGGGAGAAAACCAAACCAAGCCAATGCTGTGATTGTGCAGGTCAGTAGCTCCTGTACATGGACACTAAGGCAGGAGGGTGCTGAGTCAAGGCCATCTTGCAATATATAGTGTGTTTAAGGATAGGCTGAGCTAGATCTAAAACAAAAATGGCTGGGAAGATAGCCCAGTGAGGAAAGCATTTGCACCACAAACAAGGGGATCTGAGTTCAAATCCTCAGGGCCTAAGTAGAGGTCACCACTAACTCTAGTACTCTGAGAGGTTGAGACAGGAGACTCCTCTGAAGCTTGAGGATCAGCTAGCCTGGCTCACTACAGCAGCAAACCACAAAAACAAAACAAAACCACAACCCTGTTTTAGGCAAGGTGGCAGGACGGTGCTGACCCCTGTAGCTGTCTTATGACTCCCACAGGTCACACACATGACACAGACACACATAAAAGCAAAACAAGAAAAGGATGCCTGAGCCCTGCTTCAGAGCAGCTACGTAAGAGCCTCCAAGAGTTGTACTTAAGTGACTATTTTTAGGTTGCTATTGAAGTATAATTTACACATAGCAAAGGAAGGGTACAGCCCAATACTTTTCTTTTCCTCTCTCTGTCTCTGTCTCTCTGTCAGACAGAGTCTGATAGCTCTGGCTGTCCTGGAGCTCACTATGTAAATCAGGCCAGACTTGAACTCAGAGCTCCACCTGCCTCTGCCTCTGCCTCTGCCTCCTGATTGCTTAGATTACAGACCTGCTTTATCACATTCAGCAGACTAACCCATTTAAAAAACAAACCTGAAACCAGCCCCCAGAGTTCCCCTTTCCTGCCCTTTAAAAGAAAATTATTATTATTATTATTTGTTGTTTTTGTTTTTCAAGACAGGATTTCTCTGTGTAATAGCTGTAGCTTCCTAAATTGCTTTGTAAACCAGGCTGCTTTGAACTCACAGATATAAGCCTGCCTCTGCCTCTCAAGTCCTGGGATTAACAGTTTGTGTCACCATGTCTGGCTCCAGAACCCCTTCTTGCTCCTTCTGGGAGCATCCCCCAAAGAACCATCATCCTGACATCTGACGGCAGACTGCCCATGCTTCCTGTCATACAGACTGGGGCCACAGCACCCATCTTACAGTGCGTTTGAAAGACTGAAAGGCACATCCACGGGGCTGTGTGTATATCTGTTTGGGTTTTAGTTTTTTGAGACGGGGTCCATGCTGGCTTGGAACTTGCTCTGTAGCTGAAGATGACCTTGAACTTCTGATCCTCCTCCACCTCCCTCATGCTGGGATTACAGGCATAGGCCACCATGCTCCCTGCCAGGGCAGTCCTCCAGACCTTGTGCACGGGAGGCTAGCACTCTTCCTAGCACCGTGCTGTGTTATGTCTGTAAACCGCATCCTCACTAGCAAGTACATTATATGGATACATTTCATTTATTGCGTTCCTTTTCCTGATGACAGGCTTGGGCAGTTTTCCAGGTTTGGCTTGTTATGAAAGCAAGGAAAACTCTGGTGCCAGCCTCGTGAACGCAAGTATTCACGTCTGTGGGTAAACACTTAGCACCAGCATTGCTAGGTCACAGGCAGGTGTCTGTTCAGTTCTGGCTTTTAAATGCTCCAAAGGAAATTGAAGCCCACAGCCAGTCAAGAAGTCACGGGAAGAACCCTGCCTACTCTGTTCTCTCTTTGTGGCTCACAAGGAAGCACACCTCCTTCTTCCCAAGGCCCGTTGGCCTGCCTGGACTAAGAGCTAGGGTTCTGACCATACCGAGTTTCAGGAACATTGTGGCCAGACAAGGTGACCCCAGTTACTAGAGAGTTCCCTTGTCTGCTGAGGCCATGTAACCCATTTCCTGTGTTCTGCCAAGGAAGCGACAGGTTGACTTTCCAATGTGGCATCAGCTAGCTCAGAATCACTGTGGTATTCTTCCTGGGTATCTTCCTGTGTTCTCTCAAAGCCATGGTCCTCCGCACAACCTGGAAACTGGCTGGCAAGATGGCAAGAGCCCCCCTGAGGACAAATAGGGCAACATCTACAGAGTGGGGTAAGTCACTGATATGTAAGGATAAAAGGGAATTTCTTTCTGGTAGGAAAAAATAATTCTGTAGTTGCTCTCTTGAGGCCACGCCCAGCCAACATGTTACACTGAGAAAATGGCTGGCTATGCCCTTTTGCTGACTAGAAAGGGGGAGGGGCAGGAGAACCCCACAGCCAAAGTTCAGACTAGTGCCTTGGGGCAGGAGTAGGGAATTGGAGGCCCCAATCCCACTGCCCCAACACAGCATCCCTGGAAAATGGCTCAGGAAGGAGATGCACTTGTCAAGTCAGCCACTGTCCCGCCCAGAGAAGGGTCTGAGGCCACCCAGACTAGAAATGTGCTCAGTTTCCTTTTATTGCTTAGGGAAGCTTTGAGGTAAAAGGAGATGAGAGGCAGGCAGAGGCTCTTCATCCAGAGACTGTGGGAAGATCACGCACAGCAGCCAGAACCGCATGAATACGGACCCAGACAACGCCACCTGCACCTGGCCAGGAGCCTCCCAAGAGTAAAGAGGTTGCACTGCACGTCAGATTCCCTTTCCAATGACTCCAAGCCGAGAGACAGGAGGCAGGGAGCTGCGCAGCAGGGCGAGCTGTGCAGATGTTCCTGGAGGAAGGTCTGGAGCGAAGCAAGGACGGCAGCCACCGGCAGCCACAGGCCAGACTTCAGCCTAGGAGAGCGCAGGGGGCATCTGCTCCCCCTTTACTGCCCATTGACTTCCGGTTCTGCTTGCCGTGTGTCCAGTGCGCACAGCCAGACAGGAAAACTTCAGCCCAGGTTTGCCCCAACACCATGTACCAGGCACAAAGCTTAGCTCTCATTTAGGCCGTCAATGTGACAAGTGGTACTGCCACTATCCCACAGCTGGAGAATGGGAAGCAGCTGGATTCTGTGAGCTTACAGGGCGGGACCTCCTGGAGGTGTCTGACAACTAACCCTAGGTCAGAGCCACATCTGCATGAGTCTCGAGGGCCAGGAAGAGGAAAGGCACGTTCAAACCATAACAAACTTCCTTAGCCCAGGGAGCTCTGAGAGACAGTAAACAGGTCCAGCTCAGGTTGCCTAGCATCTGCCGCCGCCCCCCCCCCCCCCTTCCAGCTCTAGCCTTGTAAGAGAGATGGCAGCTCTGCTCTGCGGCCCAGAGCCAGGGCTAAAGGCCCTCCCTCATTCTGAGTCCCTGGAGAAGAGCAGAGCCGGTTCATACTCTAGTCTAGACAGTGGTCCTTCCTCCCTGGTGTCATGTATCCCAGTGGCCTCAACCCATTACATAGCCAAGGACAACCTTGAATCTGCACTTCTGTCCTTCTGCCTCTCAATCGGCTGGGGTTACATTTGCCTCCACACCCAGTTTCTGTGGTGCAGGAGGCAGAACTTGGGGCTCCATGCGTGCTAGGCAAACTCTCCACTGACTGCCACATCCCCAACTGCTGGTGCTCACAGCCGGTGATGCCACAATGCCCTGCAAAGACCCCAGGAGAGAGGGTTGTAAAGAAACCGCTGGTGCCGGGGCACACGCGTTTAATCCCAGCACTCTGCGAGGCAGAGGCAGGCAGATCACTGTGAGTTCGAGGCCAGCCTGGTCTACAAAGTTTAATGAGCCCCAAACCCTTTTCTCCTGTTGCCTGACCTCTGAACCCAAGTCTGGATTCTCAACCTGCCAAAGGGACACAGCTCTATGTGAGATAGAGGTCACAGCAAGTTCACAGCCAGCCTCCATCTGGAGAAGAGGTTAGCTGATAAGCTGCTCCTCCCAGCTCTGCCAGCCTGCTTCTACCCAGGATGGAATTCCCTTGTCTTTCTCTTCCAGCACCCCTCTTCCCTGAAGCTGCACCTGCATCAAGGGATGGAAGTGATCTCCATTGTGCCCAGAAAATTCCTGGGCTGCATGGTTTGCCACTCAGTCTCTCACATTCCAGGGACCTACCCAGTTTCATACATACAGCAAGTGTTCAATAACAATCCACAGACTAAACAAACACTCCAGCTGAAGAGCTCCTCTGTGTATGCAGTTTGTTCAGAAATGGAGGGTCCTTACGGTGTAAACACAAGCCTGAAGTCACAGCAGTTTCTGTTGTACCTTGAACCTCTGGTGATCCTGTCACTTGCTTCTGACCTGTGCCTCTACAAAATAGGACAGAAAATCCTCTTGCTTATGTGCTATGTGATAATCTGCAAGAGGTCAAAGTGCAATCCAAAGTGTGTTGTGGGGAGGGTGTCCTGCTAAAGCCCCACCCTGTGAGCTTCCCATTCCTTTCCAGCCCACTGAGACCTGGAGCCCCATGTCCCGCCACACTCCTGGAAGGATACCTAGAAGCAGAGCTTCCTCTCCACAAGAATTAACAACACTGGGGGCACAACTGGGCCTCCTGTGCACCCACAGAGATCCACACATGCCTTGCATGCCTGCACTTCGTCTTCAGTCTACAACACAAGAAAGCAGGGAAGGCATTCTGGCTCCGAGGCTGCACCAGGGATGGGCTCCCACCTGCTGGGACCCAGCCATGCTCAGAAGCCTTGCTGCTCCTATATCCACTCAAAGCTTGAGGGCAGCCATTTCTGTTTCTGTCCTGCACAGAGAGCTCAAAGACCTGCAGAATGAAAACAGTCACTAGGGAGCCACTCGGGGACAAACATCTGAGACCCGGGAGCTCCCTTACAGGACATCCAGGCTTTCCTACAGAGCCTGGGCCACATTAGGCAGGCAGTGAGTTCTACAGCCTGCCAGGCCAGCAGCTAACCTTTCCCACAGCTGGGGGAGCATCTGTTGAGCTGCCCCCCTGGACCTGATGACAGACCACTTCTTTTTGGCAGGCTCCTTGGGACCCGGCCATCTCCACACAAGAAGCTGGTCATTCAGGTCTTAAAACAGACTTGCATTCACTCAGAAACAGAGCACCCCTGTGGCCACGCTTCTGAAGGGAGGCGCACAGACAACCTTGGCCACACAGATGCCCCCACTCAGGCTGCCAGGGGTGGCTACTCTCCAATGACAAGTCAGCTCTGTTTACCCCTGGATACTGTCCAGCAGAGCCCACGCTAACATCTGAGGATGCCCATCTCAGAATCCCTCCAGCCCTGTGGATGCTCCAGACTCTGCTCAGAACCACAGGTAACTGCGAGGCCCTGGGGCCCTGACAGAGACTGGGTGGTGGCAGGCCGAAAACCACGACTGCTGCTGGGGGCTTTGAGGAAGCCACTGTTGCTTTCTGGGACAAGAAAGTCTCTGCTGGGGGTGGGGAAGGCAGAGGCCAGGAAGCTAGGTGACCTACAGACGGCCACCTGCTCTCTGTGTCAGGATTCCTGTCCCAGAAGGGGTTGACAGTTTGCTCAGAGGACTGCCAGCCCATCTCCCTCTGCCTTCCTTCTGCAAATACCAACTGAAAAATGAACGCTTGTTATTCCCTCCACTCTGGTAAGTGCTGTGTGCTCCAGGGAAGGAAGGCGAGGCACTACCCACAGCGTGTCTGCTAGGGGAGGCAGACGTGAAGCAAATATTAACATAAACCAGTACATAATTATAAGTCCGTAATGTACACCCTGAGGAAAAGCATGGGTGTCAGGAGAAATTCTACCAGAGAGGCCAGGCTCACCTGGATGGCCAGAGTGATTCTTTTCAAGCAACTAAGACCCTGCAGCTGATCTCCATTGGATGTTCACCACATGGGGAAGAGAGAAAGTGGCTGCAGAGGGGTCATTAGAGAGGTCAAAGAGCAGGCCAACGGTGCGGGACTGTAAGAGGCCCTGTTTCTGGAGGGCTTTGGTGAGCAGTGAGGTGGTAAGTAGTGAGATCAGAAAGGTGGGCAGAGCTGGATGGTATAGACTGCATGAGCTCCAGTGAGAGTCACTGCCTTACAACAATGGGTACCCAGAGAAGGGATTTAAATGAAAAGAAGTATACTATCAATTTTTTGTTTTTTTAATATAAATATTTTTATTAATTTGTATATGCGTATAGATGTCGGTGCCTATGGGGTTTGGAGCATAACTTCAGAGGGTTGCTTCTTTCTTTCTACCGTGTGATTTCCAGGGATTGGATTCTGGTCATCAGCCTTGCTGATCCGTCATGCTGGACCTTAACACTAACCTGTATCCTTAAAATGACTAAGATGCTATGTTTTGTGTTATGTGGATTTCTTAAATTGCCACTATGTAGACCAAGTTGGCCTTGAACTCATATAAATCCACTTGCCTCTACCTCCCAAGTGCTGGGATTAAATGAATGCTTCCACACCCAACTCAACAATTTAAAAAAGAACCCTTACAAACTCAACGAGAAAAAGACAAACGACCACATAAAGAATGGCACATATCTGAATCAGTATTTCTCAAAAGATGATAAAAATGTCCGGCAAGTATGTAAAAAGGTCATCAACAACATTAGCCATGAGGGAAAACCACCCACAAAGCGTACCTCTCCACACCCCCTCGAAGCCCGCCATCAGTAACAGGTGCGGGAGAGGCTTCGGGGATACAGAGACCCTCTCTCCAGCTGGAAGTGGTGTGAAATGGGGCTGGCATTTTGGGAAAACAACCACTGAAGTTACCATACAACCGAGCAAACATCCCTAGGAACATATGAAACAGAAGTAAAGATGCATGTTCAGACTGGAGAGATGGCTCGGTGGTGGTTACGAGTGTGAGCTGCCTTCCAGAGGAGCAGAGTTCAATTTCTAGTACCCACATCAACAGTTCACAGCCACCTGCAAGTCCAGCTCCAGGGGACTTTGACACCTGTGGGCTTTCAACATGCACAAACACACACAGACATGGGCACAAAACTAAAAATAATAAATAAACGAAAATGCATGCCCACACAAAATACTATCCATAAATGCTCACAGCAGCATTACTCAGAAAAACCAAAAAATGAAACAGCCTACACGCCCATCAATAGATAAATAAAATATTTCTCTTCAGCCATTAAAAAAAAAAGTAAGCAAGGAAACACTGACACATGCCGATCGTGAACGGTGGAGGTATACGCAGGGGTGGTTGAATGCAGAGCCTGCAGAGGCCAGAAGGGGACGTCAGATGCCTGGAGCTGGAGTTACAGGCAGTTGAGAGCCAGCTAAAGCAGGGGTGGGAGCTCAACCTAGCCACTCTTACCTCCAGGAAAGGATCTTCAAACTACTGTTAACTGGAAGAAGGCAGTCACAAAAATACTGCTTCCTCTACAGTTCCATGTGTAAGCAAAATACAAAACTGGCAAATCCATATAGAAAGAAAGCAGATTGGTAGACCCTGGGGTGCAAAAAAGGGCAAATGGGGAGTGACGTCTAACTGTTCCTTTAGTTTCTTTGCAGGGCAAATATTCTGGAATTACAAGGTGGTCTTGTTTGCATAACTGTGTGAATATCAAACACATCACTGAATTGGACAAGCAGCATGTTGGCTGTGTGGTACATGTGCTTAGCATGTATAAGGCCCTGGTTGCATCCCTAGCACTGAATAAAAAAACAAGCATGACTTCAATCTCAATGCAGTTGAGGAGGGAGGGAAGGAGGAAGAAGAGACCCAGGGCTTAAGGAACGCATGGAAGAAAAAGAGAGGGGCGGTCCTGCCAAATTATGTTATAAAGAATGTTTGCCATGGTTCTCCCTCACTTTTAATCCCAGTACCCAGGAGGCAGGGAGAGGATGATCTCTGAGGTTGAGGTCAGCCTGGCATACAGAGTAAGTTCCAGGTCAGCCAGGGCTACACAGAGAAACCTTTAAAAAAAAAAAAAAAAAAAAAAAAGAAAGAAAGAAAAATATAAAACTCCAAGTGTGTAGGTTGAAAAAAAAAAGCATTTCCAAAGGAGGACTGGGCGAATAGCAGGACAAACAGTGCTGAGGTTTGCTGAAGGTAGGCGACAGCAGACCTTGAATGTGGACGCTTTGGTGCTGTGATGGGCCGGGCTCCTCCTTCCTCCCCCCCTCCCCCCGACTGGTGACTGGGAGGGACAGTGAGCCTCTGACCACATGTGAGGAAACCGGGCCACCAGCCAGCTGGGCACCACAGCAGCCTGGACGCTTGCCTCCCCTCACTTCCAGTAACAGACAGCGGCGTTGTCTGGATGGCGGGGCCGTTCGCTCCCCCATGGTCGGAAAGGGCAGTTGAGTGCATCCGCGCCTCGGAGACCCGGTGCTGCCTCACTGCACCGGGTCACAACCCACCCTCCATCCGCTCTCACCTGCAGTTCCTCCACCCCAAGGACGCACCAACCACAAGAATCTTTTTCTAAGCCTGCCCTGGAAAGGACTGGGAAGATCAAGGTCCCTAAGGCCCCGGTGGCGGCCACACCCGGAATTCCAGTACCACACTTAGTGGTTCCTAAGGCGGTGCCTGCGGCGACACTGATCGCGTCAGGGTGGCGCGGCCTAGCCCTCTGCCAGCTGGTGAGTCGAGCTGGTAGCACAGAGCGTAGATTGTAGATCAGGAGACCTGACGTGAGGGCAAGAGCAGCGCCCCACCAACCGGTGTCCTGGGATGGTGAGCCTGCGCCCTGGAACTGTGCCCAGCACCAGCGCTGGCAGCTGGCCGCTACTGTGCACGCCCCTGGCGGGGCTGGAGTCCATACCCCGCCGCAGGCTCCTCGACAACGTGGCTCCTCAGGCAGATTCCTGACCAGTGACCCAATCTTGAGCTCTGGAGCCTCTTCCCCAGGGAGCGCCCCAGACTGCAGAGCTGATCAAAACCTCCTAGAGAGTGCCATCTCTCGCCGCTGTTACTCAATACATGAAGGGTGTAGCTATTGTACGAAAGGTGAGAAAAAAAAGATCTCTTTGTTTAAAATAAATCACTGTTATATGACTGTGAAAAAGCAAATAAAACAAAAACCTTAGGGGTTGGTGAGATAGCCCAGTCGGTAGAACGCTTGTCACCAAAGGATAAGGGCTTGAATTTAATCGGGAGAGAGGAGACGGAGGGCAATTGAGGCAGACACTCCACCCCTGACACAAGTAAGAACACACAGGAGCGTGCGCACGCGTTCTCTCTCTCTCACACACACACATCCACACTTGGAGAGACAGAGAGTGACAGAGAAACTATATTTGGACCACACACAGCTAACAGGAGAAGCTCCAGCCCACTGGAAGTGCCTCACACATACTGGGTGAGGATTCTACGACCCCACCCAACGGCACCCCCCCCCAGGCCCTAAGGGTTCATTACTACCCACTGTTACAGCTGGGGGGCGTGGGGGCCCATGCCTGGTCTCAAGAGGAGGCATGAAGAGCATGAGGTCAGCCTAGGCTACAGAAGGGGAGGGCTGGGAAGAGATGAATTCCTTTTTGTTGTTGTTGTTTGTTCTTTTGTTTTGTTTTGTTTTTCAAGACAGGGTTGCTCGGTGTAGCCTTGGCTGTCCTGAACTCACTTTGTAGACGAGGCTGGTCTCACACTCACAGAGATCTGCCCGTCTCTGCACACACACCCCCAGCACTGGGATCACAGATGTGCGCCAACGTGCCCAGAGAGATGAATTCTTAATAAGTTAACTCTAAATGGCCCTACCCTTTATTTGATCTGGAAGACTATATTCTTGAGAAAAGTCAAGACTTTTTTTTTTTTTTTTAAAGAAAATGTGGAAGCCTCACCTAACCAGGCGTCAGAACAAATTACAAAGGGATTGCTGGCTTACAGAACAGTAATAGATCGACAGGACACAGAGTGCAGCAAATGATCTCTGGATATAAGATATTTGAGTATAGAGTGAAAATATTTTGAGAAAGAAGATTACTTGTTTAATAAATTCGATGGGATAAAGGCTGTCTCGAATCTCTCACAAAAGACATTCAAGGTACAGTAAGCATGTACATATCTCTAACTTTGGGGTTATTTGAACTCAAGCCAGTCTTCCCACTTCAGCCTCGTGAGTGCTGGGAGACAGGCACATGTCACCACGCCAGCTAAACACTTAGGAGTCTAAATCTACAAAGAATTAGAATATAATAAAAACAAATTTTTTTAAATATCAGAAAAGTTTCCCAAGTAAGGCACAAAAATCTAGAAAGCAAAGATTTCACTGTATAAGAAGGGACTGGAGGGATGGCCAGCAGTAAGCACACTGGCTGCTCTTCCAGAGGAGCCAGGTTCTATCCCCAGGACCCACGTGGTGTTCATGCCTGTCTGTAACTCCAGCCCCAAGAGAGCTTATACCTCCCGCCTTCTCCGGTACTTGCACTCACATATACATACATATGCAGACATGCACACACCTAGACACAGTTCCAAAACAATAAAGTTCTTGATTGCATAAGAACTTTTAAACTTTTGTACATCGAAATTTAATATTTGATGAACAAATCAAAGCTGGGGGTAACGAAACGTGCCCGTCACTTCAGTAAGCTGAGGCCGAAGCTGGCAACCTGGGCAACATAGTAGGAACTGCTTCTTCTTTTTAATATTTGTACAAGCAACTGCTTAAAAAAAAAAAAAAAAGACACAAATACATCCAAGTCATTAAGCAGCCTAACAGAAAAGTGCACAGAGCCACTGCAGAGGGGCGTGCCTGCAGCCCCACAACAAGAGACCAAGCCAACGTTGGGGAGCATTCTTCGCTAGTTTGGGATACACAGGGGGTTTCAGACTAACCCTGTCTCAAAAAACAAAACAAAACAAAACAAAACACTAGGGTTGGTAAACCTTACAAGCCTGATGACCTGAGGTCAGTCCTTGGAACATAACAAGGAAGGAGATGACTTCTGAGAGTTGTCCTCTGACCTCTGCATGCATGCTGTGGTGCCCACACGCACTTATTAACACACACACATATATAATGCATAACATTTTAAAAACTGAAGCCAGTCTCGGCGGCACACACCTGTAATCCCAGCACTCAAGATCTCTGTGAGTGTGAGGTCAGCCTGGTCTACAAAAGGAGTCCAGACTGCCAAGGCTACACAGAGAAACCCTGCCTCAAAAACAAACAAACAAACAAACAACAATTAAAATACAAAATATATAAAACTGATTTGAATCTACAATTATGTCAAAATAAAAAATTTACTTTTAAGAATTAACTTTGGGCTGACAAGATGGCAGCCAGGGGATGCAGAGCTGGGTCCCGAGCACCATGTCAGTTTGCTCACTCCCACCTGTGACACCTGTGACACCAGCTCAAGGGGATCCAAAGTCTCAGCCTTCTAAAGCACCTACACTCAAGTGCACATTCCCCCACATACACACAATTTTTAAAAAGTGAACTTTGGCTGGGTGTGGTGGTGCTCAATTTAATCCTAGCGCTTGGGAGGGAGAGGAAGAGAGATCTCTGTGTGTTCAGAGCCAGACTGGTCTACAGAGTGAGTTCCAGGACAGCCTGGGTATAGAGAGAGACATTGTTTCAAAATAAATAATGAATAAATAAAATTGGATCTGGTGTTTGTTTGTTTGTTTGTTTTACTGTATACAAACTAGAGTTATCAGAGAGAGGGAATCACAATTGAGAAAACGCCTCCATACGACTGACCAGTGGGGAGGCCTGTGGGGGTTTCTTAGCTACTGACTGAGGCAGGAGGGCCCAGTCCTTTCCAGGTAGAGCTAGCACTGCACAGGTGCTCCTACGCTGTGAGACAGCAGGCGGCAGGCTATGAAGAGCCAGCCAGCTGGCGGTGTCCATCCGTATGGAAGCTCCTACCTCCAGGCTCCTGCCTTGAGCCTGCCCAGACCTCCCTCAGGAATGCAGTGAAGCCTGAGAGCTACAACCTGAAACAAACCCTGCTCTCTCCAAGTTGCTTTGGTCATGGCTTTTCATCATACCACAGAAGCTCTGACCTAGACACTTGCGGACGTAGCTCAACGGCGGAGTGTTTGTCTAGCTTGTGCAATGCCTTAGGCTTATCCTTAGCACTGAAAAACTTAAAGCAGAATAAACTTTACACTTTACAAAAGAAGACAGAGGAAGTTCTTAGAGCTGGTGCTGAATCACTGGAGACTCCCAGCTGGAGGCACTTGAAGAAGATACCTCTGGGTGAGTACGTACTCGCTGAATTGCACAGCCGGCACAGCCTGGGGATCTCTGAGCCGCGAGTTAATGTCTGACAAGCCAGCCCGGAGCTGAGAGGCGAGACTTGTAGAGCAGGACCTCAGACGCAGATCTGTCCAAAGAGCTGGACTATCTGCATTGTATCACATTGGCTACTACTTAGAAGTGATATAAAAGACCAAAAGAAGGAAAGAAAAAAAGCAACACAACCTTCTCCCCCTCTGTTCTTGTTTTTCGAGACAGGATTTCTCTGTGTAGCCCTGGCCGTCCTGGACTCACTCTCTAGACCAGGCAGGCCTCAAACTCAAAGCTCTGCCTGCCTCTGCTTCCTGAGTGCTGGAATTAAAGGCGTGCACCACCAAAGCCCCTTTTCAATGTTATTCATATCAAAAAATTTACCACCAAAAAAAAAAAGTTCAGAGTTGAAGAGATGGCTCGGTGAGTAACAGTGCTTGAAGCAGAAGCTGGGGAACAGGGATGGAAAAGCCCAGGCGCTCTCTGGCCAGCCAACTCAAGTGGGGAGCTTCCAATTCAGCCAGACCCTGTCTAAGGGTAAAGCAGAGGGGCCTGAAACTCTCCTCCAGCCTCTACACGGATGCCTGTAACCATATACCTACATGCATGCAGTACACACACACACACACACACACACACACACACACACACACACAGTGGGTGGACGGAAAGATGGAGCTGGGTTTAAAACAAAATGTGGGCCCACTTATTACTATCATCCTTAGGCACGTTACTGCAGCCATGATTCCCAAACCCAGAGGGACCATTCTGTAGTCAGTGACCCTTCACCCACAGCAGTCCTGTCATTCTGTCCCTCCTTTAATGAAATCCTCGTTCGATTGGTGCAGTCAAGGCCACGCCCCTCTTGCCCACCCCACTAAGTCACCTTTCCACTTCCTGCTTTAAATGGAAGCAACTGGTCTTTCCCAGTCCTCCCAAGTCTCCTCCCACCTTCCCGACCCCAGGTGACAGGCTAACCGAGTCAGGAAGACTCAGCCTTCCTAATGCCACAACCCTTTATCACAGTGCCTCTTCTTGTGGTGACCCCAACCATAAAATTACCTTCTTTGCTAGTTTCTCACAGCAACGTTGCTGCTGTTATGAGCAGTAATGTGAATGATGTCTGCTACGTGAACCTTGTGAAAGAGCTGCTCCATTCCCAAAGGGGTCATGGCCCGCAGGTTGAGAGCCACTGATGTGCCCCCTCCCTCTGGGGTAGGCACAGGTTGCAGGGTAGGTGTGTGAACTCCTGGCACGTGGGGAGAAAAGCATCTCACCTTTAATTCCATCAGCAGCAAAACAGATTCAAAACCCAGGTCCCGGGACGGATTGAGAAAGACTCCCCTGCAACTGTGGTCTCAAAGTGCCCTTCCCAGGAGAAGGAAAAGGGCTTCTTAGAGAGGGGGCTGATGCTGAAATCCAAAGGAGATGCTCAAGCAAGTCTAAAACAGCTACTCCTCCCAAGAATGAGGGAGTCAAAGACTCAGCGACCAACTAGAAAGATGGTGCGCTCTGAGTGGCACTCAGAACGCCATTTACCGTGGGCCACAACACGCCACCCTGCTGAAGTCTACAAGACCATGTGACACAAGAGAGCACACCTCTGCTGAACACTGGAGACCCAGATCATGATTTTGAAAAGTAGTAAATATTTTTTGAGATTTTCTTTTATTTATTTATTTATTTATTTATTTATTTATTTATTTATCTATCTATCTATCTATCTATCTATCTATTTACATTGGAGTTTTGCCTGCGTGCATGGCTGTGTAACAGAGTCTGAGCCCTTGGACTTGGGGTTAGACAGTTGTAGGCGGTCATGTAAGTGCTGGAAATTGAACCTGGGTCCTCTGGAAGAACAGCCAGTGCTCTTAACCCCCAAGCTATATCTCCAGCCCCTGAAAACTTGTAAATAAAAAGAAAGAGCCAAGTATTTATTCTGCCTGCTCAGTACTAACTACCTGTCCTCAGAATAGCCACATAATCAAAGAGTGCGCCTGATAAATGAAAAGACTTGCAGAATTAGATTCCTATTCCTTTTGGTCTTTAATGAAATCGGTCTACATGACATACTAATCAGTGTCTACTTAAAGGGATAGACCCAGAAATGGCATGTTTCCAGACATGTAAAACCCTCCCCAGGGATCTAGGCCCAACTTCCAATTTATATGATATTCAGGGGTCTGAGGAATATAAAATATATATACAGATACATGGTATATATGTAGACACACAATTTATATGCATGGGTGTTTTGCTTGTATGTATATTTGTCTGTCTGTGTACTCCCTGCAAGCCTGGTGCCCGTAGAAGCCAGAAGATGGCAATAAATCTTTTGCAACTGGAGTTACAGATGATTGTGAGCCACCACTTGGGTTTTGGGAACAAGCCTGAGTCCTCTGAAGAACAGCCAGTGCTCTCAACTGCTGAGCCTACTCCTCAGCCTCAACAGTATTTTAACCACCACCACCAAATTGGGAGTTAGGCATTGTGACACATGCCTGTAATCTCAATATCTGTGTGGCTGAGAAAAGAGGATCCCCACGAAATCCATTTTGGTCAGCCTGGACTACAGTGATTCTCTCTCCCCACCCCCACTGTGTGTGTGTGGAGGATCAAGCAAAAAAAGATCAAGCAGAAAGATCTATGTGTTTGGTGACAAAGTCTTAATGTCACTGACTTACCTTGAAATTAAATTTCTAAGTAGCCTTTCAAAGTTCAGAAGTTATTTTCAGAGCTTAGGACGTAGCTTAGTGGTAGAATGAATGTCGAGAGTGTATGAGTCCCTGGTTTAGATTCCCCAGCACCACCAAAGAAAAACAACAATTATCATTCCAGTAATGACAATAATGTAAATGATGTTCAGTGTGGCCTGAGTGACCACTGGCAAGGTTTGAGTCATTTGGTTAATTCAAACACAAGTTGAAAAAAGAGAAAGGAACAGTTTTATAACCAGAGACAGTCGTTGGCCCAGGCAAAGCAAGCTTGACACTGACCCTCAGTCAGAGAAGAGGGAGCTGAGAAACAAAATACCAGAAGGACTTTGACAACTATTTAATAAACCTTTGATAAGCTATGTTAGCACATGAAGAAGGAAACTGATTCATGTGAGACTTAAACAAGTTCTTTAAGTGCTTTTTATTTCCACTTAAAAAAAAAAAAGTTTCAAGCTGAACTTAGTGGTGTAAGCTTGTAATCCCAGCTACTCAGGAGGCAGAAGCAGGAGGACTGAGAGCTCGAGGACAGCCTGGTGAATTTATGGAAACCAGTGAAGATTTTAAAGGGCTAGCAAGCCACAGGCTTGTACAAGCTTGTAATCCCAGCACGTCTGAGGCAGAGAATCAAGAGTCCAAGGACAGGCTGGTGAGATAGCTGGGATGATTCTCTGGCAAAGACACCTGCCTTAGAAGCCTCAGGACTTGAGTTCAAGTCCGAGAACTTATGGTGGAAAGGACAGAACAATTCCCAAAAAGTTTTCCTTTGCCGGGTGTGGTGGCGCATGCCTTTAATCTGAGCACTCAGGAGGCAGAGGAGGCTCGGTGAGCTTCAGCTCAGCTAAAGGTGCATAATGAGATTCCTGACCCCAAAACATAAAGAAAAAAATTGTCCTTTGACTTCTCCACCTGTGCCATGGCACACACAAGCCTGGAACTGTGCACGCACACTGATAAATAACATAAAAATGAAGAGTTCAAAGTCGTTTTTAGCTAGCCCAGGCCCTGTCTGAAAAAAAATCAATAATAAGCAATAAAATGAAATTTAAAAATTTGAAAGAGTTGGGGATGTAGGTTAGTATTAGAGCACTTGCACATCCCTGAAACTGGTACAGCAGGACAGACACAGACAAACAGCCTAATGTGATGTTTGTTTTTGAGACAGGGTTTCTCTGAGTAGCCCTGGCTGTCCTGGACCTCACTTTGTAGACCAGCCTGGCCTTGAACTCACAGACATCCACCAGCCTCTAGAGCTTCCCGAAGGCTAGGATGAAAAGCATGTGTTACCACAGCCTGGCCAGCATAATGTGATTTTAAATACCATCAAGAAAATATTAATTAAAAGCAAAAATTTAAAGGTTGATTCATTTACTACAAGTTATTCAGACTAACTCTAAATTCTAACCAAGCATTTCTCAGCTAACAAAAAAAGTGTGCGGATATGGGAGGAAGAGGGGGCGGGGAAAACAGCTTGTCCCCCTGAAGCATCTATGCTTAAGAATAATGAACACCACCACAGCAGGCAGAGACACCTTAGGGAAAACTGCCAGTTCTCAATCAGATAGGAAGCTCATTCCTGTCTGTGTGCTGTATCTGTGCACAAAGAGGCCAGAGGAGGATGGCCTGCTCTGTCGCTCTCCACTTTATTCCCTTGAGACAGGGTCTCCCACTGAGCCTGGTGCTAGGCTGGCAGCCAGCAAGCCCCCACGATGCCGCTACCTTTTCCGTGTATGGTGCTGCGGTCACAGGGCAAATGGCCACACCCAGCTGGAATTCAGGCCCTTGTGCTTAAGCAATGGTATTGCTATCTCCTGTGCCATCTCCTCAGTTTCGGGAAACTCATTCCTGGGGCTATCTGCCGTGGTCCCCATTCTCCCCTATATTTGTAAACAAGTAGGAGAATTAATCATCGTTTACAGGTTAGAGAGAATAGGTGATGAGAGACTGATGCCCTACAGCCCATGGGAAGAGGTACGGAGGCCCAGCCTGACCTCTATCAAGCGTATAACTGCGTGGAAGACAGGTACAGAATTGAGAGAAACTTGTCTTCCCCTCTCAGAGGAGGAGGAACACACTATTTTCCAGCACGCAGACTTAGATGCTAGACACGGAAGTGGAACGCTATACTCTTCCTGGCTTGATGGGCTTCCAAGGCATGTCACAGCAAAGGGGAAAATTTGAAAAGAACCGAGACACCTTCAGCCGTGGAGGCGGAAGCCTGTTAGTGAGCAGATCTGCTGACTGTGTGGTAAAGCAGAGGAGAGGGAAGCGATTTGTTCCACTGCAGCAGAACGGGAGCAGCACCTGAACGCACTCTGCCTCTCCGAGTGAAGCTCTTCCTGTCAGTCTTATAAATAGGGACCGTGTCCCTCAACCGCCAAAGCAACAGCTTAGCCAGCTTAAGGGCTGGGTGGAGTCACCTTGACAGGCGCTAGCAGCTCCGGGAAGAGCTAGCTCGCTGGAGGCCAGCAGGCATAAACCATCCTGAGAACTGTTATCCTGCCACGTTGCCCTGCCACAGTGGGTCAGCAGAGTGTCCCCAGTGAATGAATTAGCATACAGGTATTTCTACTCCCAGATAAAGTGTGGAGGACCCAGCTGAGCTCAGAAATTTGAAAGCATGCATCAACAGAAAGGCCTGGATGGGGCCCAGGCTGACCTCTCCAGGCTATTTAGAAGATCCTTGCCCTCAGGGAAGTTTAGAAAAAACGTCCATTTGGCCCCAGCAGACACCTCCTGAACGCATGGCGACAACTAGTCCGCTTTGCCCTCCGCGTTGGCCACCAGGTACCCACTGAGAACACCCTTAACGACTGCCAAACTGTAACCTCTACTCTAAGAGTGACGGCTCTCCTGGCCTCCAGCTGGCCTTATGAGAAAGACTGTGGAGCAGTGGGAGGCGGGGCGGGTATCCTCTACCCATCTTTTCTGGCACTCCTTTGTCTCACTGAGTTAGGAGTGGAGTTCAGAGTTCACAAGGGAGAGGTGGCATCCAGCTTGTCAGATGTCTGCAAGGAGGGGCACCTTCGCACAAGCGTGTATGTTGAGGGTGGAGGCAAGCACAGAGACAGGGCAGATAACAGCCGGCTGGACACCCCACCCCTCAACCCTTAGAAGACTGCGCCACTAAATCCACGGCATCCATGGTTGATGCGGGAACGAGATCACATCTGCCCTACCTAGATCCACCCTGGCTGGCCAGCTGTGTAGACTTGGGACTGGGTGAGAGCAGGACTTCAATTTCATCAATGGGCATCTTCCCCCAAAATAGTCCTCCACAGGACTTCAAGCGTTACCTTCCCCCGACTCCCCAGAGCTGGGCCTGAATTCGTTATGTGGTCCGGGATGACCCAGAGTCTCAGCTCATCTAAGATCTTCGCAGCGGCTACTGTGCGGTTACTGTAGAGCATCGCCAGCGTCCGGTCTACGCGGTGAGCGCTGCGCTCCTGGTTCACCATTCTAGGTGTGCCACCTCGTGTCTTCCTCCCCCACTCACTCCTCTCCACCAGCAAGAACTTTGCTTTTCTCCCCGGCTCTCTGGGTTGGAGACCGGCCCCAGCCCGCCCGGGCCTGGCGCACGGGGTGCGGCCGAGTCGTGCTGGGACAGCTCCACGCTGCCTCCGGGGCAGCCGCGCGCGCTGCTCGAGTAGGTCCCGCTGGAAGAGCGGAGCAGCGTTTCTCGCTGCGGATCGACGGGCAGGGAGTAGAGGCAAGCGGGACCGGGGGTCGTTACGGTGAGAAATGAATGAAAACACAAAGAATGGACCGCGAGGGTGGCCGTCAGGAGGTGACGCTCGCCCGAAGCCACCCAGACCGACCCTCGCACGCCGCGCTCCGCACGCGCGCACCTCCCAGCCCCGCGGAGGCGCAGGGACCCGCGGCGCGGCCGGAGCCGGGATCTCCGCGGCCGGGAAGGTCCCAGAGCCGCCCAGACGCGCGCCGCAGCCCCCGGAGCCCGGAGCCCCGGAGCCCGCCCTTACCTGCCCGTCTCGACAGGCTCGCCGCGGCTCGGCGCGGTCATCGCGGCGCCTCTGCGGAGCCCGCGGCCGTGCGCCAGACCCGGGGCCCTCCGGGGCCCGCCCACCCCGGCCGGGGCCCGCCCCCGCCCTCCTGTTGGCTGCTCGCGCCGAACGAGGCCAGCTCATTGGTGGGGTCCTCCCGGCTGCGGACCGCCCCGGCTCCAGGAAGGTCTTCAAAATTGCGAGGTCCCAGAAGCCCGGGTCTGCGACCGCCACAGGCCCTCACGTCGTTACGTGTGCCCTCGGGGCCCTTCCGTCGGCCCGGCTCTCCTTCCCACCCCCTCAGCTCCCTAACCTGAGCTCCTGTTTCACAGGCTTCAGTCTCCTCAGCAGGTCACTAAGAGCCAAGTAGCTGTCATGGGGCGAGAGGGTTTTGACTGGGACTGTGCTACAGCGCCCTCAACTGCCGGGCCCGGCCCACCAGCGCCAGGCCCCTAACTTCCACCATCACAGGTGCTGGCTGAACTTGTCACAGGCCCTTCCTGTCACAACTTATATGCTCAGGGTATCCAGGCCCCGCTTTCCCCGTGGTCCTGCGCCCTGCGGGGGATGCGCTGGGACCACAGCACTCAAAGCTGCCTCGTGGCAGTTATTTTCACCTGTTCAGAGGGCAAGGCTCAATCACACACCTCTCCCCCCGGGAAAGAAAAAAAGAACAGGACACAGGTGCTTCAGCTGCTGTTTATTGACATTCAGGTGGGCACTATAGCAACAGGCCTGGAGGTGCTGCAGAGCGGAGCCGCGAGGAGGAAGAGCGGGGGAGGCCAAAGCTGTTGGGGAAGCGAGTCAGGGCCAGGGCCAAAGATCATCTACACTGGAACCCCGGGCCCCATGCCCTCAAGCCCCTACTCTTGCTGTCTCCTGACTCCAGGCCAGGGCTGGGAGTTCTCTGGGCAACTTTCTACAGGAGCAAAGTACACAGAGATGTTGCTGCTCCTCTGTGGTAAAGTCAGAGGGCTTCCGGTCCTCCTTCACCCCTCGCTGGGGCAGGGCCATGACAGACAGCTGAGCTCTATTCCATGTTTCTGAGGCATGAGTTTTCCCTGGCGTCCCAGCCCACCAGCGCCACACTGTGGCCCACAGTGAGCACTACAAGCGTTGCTGGCCTAATGGATGGGGTGGGGGAGGGGACAGGGGCTAGAAGAGGGGCTCCAGAGGGCCATCAAGGCACAGGCACTACACGCATGGTGTTGGTGAAGCCAGAGCCAGGGCGCCAGCCGGTCAGCACAATGACCACATCTCCCTTCTTGAAGAAGCCTCGGGCCTTGCCTGGAGGAGGAGTAGAATGTTGGTGAGCAGAAGAATTCTCTCAAGCTAACAACTCAACGCCCCACTCCCAGGTGGCGCCTTCCTCCCAGTCCAGACACGAAGACAGGCGGGCTCCGAAGAGCCACCCACAGTCCTAATGGGTTAGGAGACTAAGCTGCCTGACGGTTACTTCTTCCCACCACAAGGTGGTGCAAGCCGCCTAGTCTAAACAAGGGCTGAGACACCATTCAGTTTGGACTCCAGAGTGACCAGCTTGCCCAAGGTCAAGGTAGCAGCTTCTACCTTATACAGGAATAAAGGCTACAATGTTAGTGCCCCACCCCACAAGGCTCCAGCCAATCTTAAGAGAACCTCGAGACAATTAGCTTTGCCTTGGGCACAAAACCTGGAGGGTAAGGACAGAAGGGCTCAGCCCACAACGATCATTTCAGGGAGCTCCAGAAAAACCATTTCTCATCACCCCGCCCCCTTGCTTCCAGCTACATACCAACATTCATAGCAAAGTTTACGCGAAGGTCAACATCCTCAGCCCAGGCATCCTGCACCGGCTCCTTGCACAGCACAGGGAAGATGCCACGGTACAGGTGGGCCTGGCGAGCTGTCTGGGGATTGCGTGTCACGGCAATGATGGGGGCACGCGGGCGGTACCTGGCCACTAGGTGAGCACTCCTGCAATAGGGAACAGGTTGGATGGATGGACCGAACACTCACCATGAGGAGACATGAAGCACTTTTAGCAATGCCCTCTAACACACCTCCGGGACCCTTCCATCTGGCAGGAGATAGCTTTGGCCTAATCTCACCACCGCCCATGAACTTAGCTGGCCAGCTGTTCTGAAATGAAGCAGCATCCGCCCAGCTGCTGACTGGACCCTGGGAGCCAACAATAGTGGCTGCAGCTCTCTGCTGCCCCGTGGCAGTCCAAAAGCTAAACTCGGTTTAAGAGACTTCAGGTTTTCTGTGTTTTGGGAAACCTGGGTGCTGCCAGGCATGGCACAGGAATGCTTGGCCCATCTCCATGTGCTTCAGGCTTGCTGGATTAACTGCTGAGGGCACCCAAGAAGCATTAGGGAACCAGGCATTCACAACAGAGGATGATAACTTAAGGCTAGCTTGCATACACAGGCTTTAAAGGAGGTAGTGGCTTGAATCAGGAACTCCTCCATGAAACCCCAAAAGACGACGCCAAGACTACCCAAATAGCTGGCAGATGCTAAGACGCAGGATTAGCACAGACCTCGCAATTTGGAGGTCCTGCTGTTCTCAGTGCTAGCGGAAGGAAGCACTCACTGGGCTGGCGCTAAGGAGCACACAGCCTAACTTGGAGTGAGGATCGATGGCTCTTTTCCTAACTCTCTTAGAAAGGCCGCAAGGCAGCAGAGACCTGCTGCTGCTCAGGGGAGCCCGTCCTCTCTGATTTTTGCTGGCTTTCTGTGACCTAGGCTGGGTAGCTCAGCCTAGACTCACAGTAGTGACCTTTCTTCCTCTGCTTCATGAGTGCTAGAATTGCAGGCACGGGGCGTCACACCTAGATTTTTACTTATGTTCCACATGTTCACTGGTGTGCCACAGACATGTAGTGCCTGTGGAGGTCAGAAAAAGACATGGGATTTCCCCAGTAATGCGTTAGGTGGCTGCGGGCTGCCATGGAGGCTTCTGTCATGTTAAAGGCCAATCACCTCTGCAGACCGGGTTCTCCCACCTTATTTTGTGAATCTCTTACTGAACCTAGAATTCACTGACTGACCCTCCGGGCAAGCCAGCGGCTCTGCCATTCGGACTGCACCCCCTCATTTAAGTCATGGGCGTCAGTTCCAAACCCAGGTTCTCACGTTTGTGCAACAAATACTTTACCCTGAGACATTATCTCCAACCACTTCAAGTGAGATGAACAAAAAGTTGTATTCTTTAGTGTGTGCATCCTCGGGCACGCATACATAATCAGGAGCCAGCTTTCTCCCTCCATAGGTTCTGGTGATCATCTACAGGCCAGGCTTGTGTAACGAGCAATTCAATTTTACCAGCCAAGCCATTTCATCAGCCCCCAAACGGGATTTCTTTTCTGTTTGTTTCCAGAGATAGGGCTTCTCTGTGTAGCCCTAGCTCTCCTGGATTTCCTCTGTAGACCAGGCTGGCTTGAACTCAGACACTCACCTACCTCTGTGCTGGGATCAAAGGCATGTTTTTAAAGACCACATTGTGACTAAACTAAGCAACAACTACACACTTTGCTTCAAGGTCACTGTGAGGCAGGCTGTGGACTTGCACTGGAGCCAAATGGTTTGGTCTACCTGTGAGTACCGCCTGGAGTCCTTTGGTGGCGGCCAGGAGTCTTGACTCGGCCCAGAGCCACTCTTGGGAGTTCCCAAGGAGAGGCGCCATTGAGCAGGGCATCCCCAGGAGCCACTGCCGCCTCCTACCTGCCAGACTTGGTCAGCACGATAATGGCCCCACTGCAGCACTTGAAGGAGGCCTCGACAGCGCCCACGGCGGCAGCTTCTGTGGGGTCGCTGGTAATGGGCGCCAGGCGGCGGAGCTCCTCGAATAACTGCAAGTGGTAGATGGCAGCCTCTGCCTCACGGGCAATCTAGGGGAGCAACACCCGTCCAGAGGGACGAGGAGAGGGGACAGGGCTTTGTCAGAGCTTTGTCACAAATGGAGAGGGAGGAAAGGAGTCACAGACACCCGGGAAGGACCACGTCCCCGGGCACAAAATGGCCAGGAGCTGAGTCACTACATGTTCTGAACTGAGCAAGGCTACACGCTCCACAGGGACCATCCTGCGCCAGGTGCCTGTGACTTGCGCTGTGCTCATGAGAGAATCCTTTGGTGCTGCCCTATCATGGCCTCCTTGGCTGTCTTCCTGTGAGAGAGGCTGTGCACAGGCCCAGGCACACAGCTGGCCTAGTTGCGTGAGCAGCTGCTTTTCCTATAGTGATACCTGCCCTTAGGGCCCTACCTGCCAGAATTCGTCAGAACTATCAAAGCTGCTGCTAAACACTTATAGGAAGCCTCCACGCTGCCCATGGCGATGGCCTCTATGGGGTCTGTGGAGTGCCTGGAGGACCGCGCAAGCTCTTCAAACAGGAGACGGTGGAACATGGCTGCCTCAGCCTCCAGAGCTATCTGCAAGGGTTAGGGTAGGAGGGAGAGGAAGAGGGATGAAGGCAAAAACGGGAAAGACAACACATGGAAAGACAGACAAGGAATTAATGACAGAGGAAAGTACCCTTAGGTAAATCTTTCCTTCAGACAGGCGCAGGGGCAGGGTGGTCAAAGTGTACATGCTTTTTCCCCCAACACAAGGAAAGTTCTACCATTACGGAGTATTTTTACCCAAGGGATTTACTTTCCCTTTTGTTTCTTAAAATCACTACTCTCTGACTCAGCCTCCCAAGTACTGGGATAATGGCCATGTACCATCAATATTTGGCAGTAGGTTTTTCTCTCTCCTTAGATTGAAGCTAAGAAAGACACAGTGGTAGGTCCTTAGGACCTTGGCATGCCAAGGCGGGCCCCCACCATGTCCGTTTGACCACACTGCCTCATGACACAGCTTGCAGGGAGAAACAGGCCCTGCCCTCCTCACATGGCTGTCTGGCTACAATAGGGCTTCCAGCCCAGCCCACCCACGCACAGGAGAGCTTGCCCACTGTTCAGTGGAAACACTGAGGCAGCTATGAAAGCTGGGGTCAAGGGTCAAAGGAGCCAAAGTTGCAGAGTGCACCAGTTTGAGAACAGTGGCAAACTGGCTCACTGGGGCGCAGCACATTGAACAGCCACGTGAAGAGACAGGTACCTGTGAATGCATGCAGGCAAGTCCCTCAAGACCCTGATTAAACTTAATCAGACTGTTACAAGATAGCCAGGGTGTCACACATGGACTTCCTGTTCAAGTAAACCAGGCGTTAGAAAGGAAATGGAAGCTTTAGAGAATGCTATCAGAAGCGTCTTAGTATGGGAGGAATGAGAAGGACCAGCATCTATTGGTAGTATAAGCAGATGTGCAGGCCCATGGCATTCTCTTGGCTAAGAATGCAATGCAGCCCAAAGGACAAGGACCATGAGCAGGAAAAACAGCTGGGATGCCTAGCGTTTCATTAGAGGTCATGAGCCGCGTCAGTTAGACACAGGAGGAAATGGCAAACAGGTAAAGGGGAAAAGCTGTCCTAAGTGTTAATTAACTGATGACAGAGGAGAAGCTCACGCCCCCGGAAGGGCGGCCAGGCCAACCCGGACTCTCATTCATCTTCTGAGCCCTGCAGTCCCAGACGCCAGGTTCTAAGGTGTTCAAGGGGAAAGACCAGGCATGGGAGAAAGGACAAGGACATCAAAACTAACACCAACTCTCCTGGAGACATGTCCACGTTTGCTGCTTGCCCTGCTCCAGCATGTTGCAAATGATCAGCTGGCTAGCCCAATAAACAGTAAACTGGGGCGCACCGAATCCATTTATTACACCATGTGATGATCATTCACAAATTGAGGAAATGAAGATTACATTGATGTGCTCAGAGGCTTATCTAACATTTAATGATGGCAGTAAATGTTCAATGCTAAGGCTATAATTAATATCTCACCAATGCCATCTTAGGGCAAGGGTCACGGTCACATAACTCATCCTCAGCTATCCAAAAATAAATACAATGTGGTTGCTTGCTTTGGAATGCCTGGTCAAAGTCAGTTAGCCCATTCCTGACCACTCTAAGGCCAGCTCACGGAACTAGGCAGGCAACTGGACAAGGGCAGTGTGACAGGAAACCACCCAGCTGCCATGGGCAGTTATGAGGACAAGCCTATACTACCAATCAGAACGCCAACTGGCTCACACAGCAGGTGATAAGCCAGGTGAGTGCAAGCTGGGCAAACTGCTCTATCAGTCTCACAGCTACCACAACTCAGATAAACCACGGAGGTCACTCTGCAGTCTGCTCATACTCAAGGACCGCACACATATGTGGAAAAGAAAGGCAGGGGGCTTGCTTTCTTTTCAGTTGTCTTTGGGGGCTGTGGGAAACTGGGACCACAAAAAAGGGCAGGGGTCCTTTGATAATTGCCCCCCCTAGTTAACTGGCTAGGAAGTTCCAGGGCAGAACACAGTACTGAAGGCTTAGGTTGTCAACCCTGAGCAGTCAGCAGGACACAGCTCAGCTGGAATCTGTTGTTTTTATGTCTTTCTCTAATCCAGGCCAGCCTCAAACTCTTAGCTATCCTCCTGCCTCAGCCTCTGAATGGTGGACTTTCATTGTGCGAGCCATCACCATACCTGGCTAAAGTCTCAAAGTAAAGAACACATTCCCAGAGAAAAGTCTTGGCAATTGCTCCATCTTCCTAGTCCCGAGCCTGCTGAGTTCAGCACCCACTCCTCACCTCCAGCGCCATCTGTAGCCCTGCTTTGGGACTCACAGCAGGGAGGCCATCCCGTGCCACAGGAACCATACAAGGCCCACTGGAAGCACTCAGTGTGGCCACAGCCTGCAGTGAAGTATCTGCTCATGGGACCAGCAGGGGATGGAATTGAAAGCCAAACCAGGAGACAAGCTAGGTACACACACCCTCGCCTTCTTCACAATAGAGCAGAGGCACCCAGGCCCTCTGGCTGCCTTTGACTGCATCCCAGGACTTAAATTTAGCCAGATGTGGACAAAGTAATGAAAATGCAGGCAGGGAAAGCACAACAGAGAAATCAAGACGCACCCCTTCACACCTCCTCACCCGCCCCGCTGTGATGGAGACGGGTGGGAGGGTGCAGAAGCCTCTGCGGCGGAGCTTCCCCCCGCGCTGACTCACCAGGTGCTGCATGCGGACAGCCTCCAGAGGGTAGTCCCCTTTGGCCGTTTCTCCCGATAGCATGATGCAGTCCGCCCCGTCCAGGACTGCGTTGGCCACATCGCTGCTCTCGGCACGGGTGGGACGTGGCTTCTTGATCATGCTCTCCAGCATCTGGAGGGGGCAGACAGAGGGCACTTGGTAAGACCACCAGCAGACCACGGGAAGACAGGGACGGGAAGGAAGGAGGCAAGCAGCACGTGCCTGTGTGGCGCAGATGACGGGCTTCCCAGCCCGGTTGCACCGCCCAATCATCATCTTCTGAGCCAGGAAGACCTTCTCTGCAGGAATCTCAATGCCCAGGTCACCACGGGCCACCATGATCCCATCACTGGCCTCCAAAATCTCATCAAACCTGATACAGAAGGGAAAGAGAATGCACTTTTCTAGCCAGCACTTCCAGGACAGGAAGGCCAGGACCTTCTACCAAGGCCCACGACTTCACTTAGGCATGACTCTTCGTGCTGCCTTTGAGCCTCTCACGCCCCAGGCCCTCTACCAAGGTCAACCAGCTTATGGCTTATCAAGATAGAAAGAGACCCCAAACTGTCCAGTACAAAGGACACAGAGCCAAGGACAGTGAGTGATTACTGACAGCTGCAACCAACTCTGCAAGCCCACTAGTGACCCACAGACGTAGGTCTGGGGAAACACAAAGCTGGCCTTGAGTTCCTGACTCTCCCTCGTTCACCTCCCAAGGGCTGGGAGTACAGGCGTCTATTCCCTTCTCCTCGGAGTCTCATGATGTAGCCCAGGCTATCCTCAAATTTACTGCAATCCTCCTGCCTCGGGCTCCCAAGCGATCAGTTAGGTTCAAGGCTACAAGCCTCAGCATAGACAGACCCTAAGTGGTCTAGAGCGGGCCTAGCAGCCTGCAGGACACATCATGGACACCTCTAGAGGGCCGAGAGATGGAGACAGGGCTCCAGGACGCACCTGCAGACACCTTCGTGGTTCTCGATTTTGCTGATGATCTTGATGTTCTTGCCCTTCTCCCCCAGGATCTTCCTAACCTCATGCACGTCGGCTGCCTTACGGATGAAAGACGCAAACACCATGTCCACATCCTGCTCCACCCCGAACTTCAGGTCCTGGATGTCCTTTTCTGACACGGCAGGGAGGTCCACAGCAGCTCCAGGGAGGTTCACCCCCTTCTTGCTGCCCAAGGAACCACCATTCTCCACCTCCGTCACCAGGAAGTCGGCACCTGTGAGAAAGGGAGGTGGAGGAAGCAGAGCAATGAGGGCCAGCCTCAACTCCCATGAGCCGGAAGCTGGGTCCCCCGGCCATTTTCCCAGTTCTGCGAAGCACATGCTATGGTACACCGACGACACTGGAAACAGGGTTAAGCAAGGCTCCAACACCCCATGCAAACCATGTGCGGCAGTTTCCTATAAACACCGGCTCACGGGTTGCTAAGAAAATGAGTTTGGGATGTGGTAGCACAGGCTTTTAACCACAGCCACTCCGGCAAATGCAAACAGACCCTAAAAGCTCGCCTCAAAATGAGTAAACAAATAGCCATGCATGGTGGCATAGATTCTTTTTGTTTTCCAAAGACAGAGTTTCTCTGTGTAGTCCTGGCTCTCCAGAACTTGCTTTTTAGACCAGGCTAGCCTTGAACTCAGAGATCCACCTGCCTCTGCTTCCCTGCATGCTGGGATTACACTGCAATTGGTGTCACTGTATTCTTAATAACAGCATTTAATAGGAAAATCAAGAGTTCAAGGGCAGCCTCAGCTACAAAGTAAAGTCCAACTTAGGCCACAGGAAACTCTCTTAATTGTTACAAAGTGTTTAGAATAGGTCAGTTTTAACCTTCCCCCTCAGGCATTTGTACAGTAGGAGTCTTACATAGGCCACTGAGAGATCTACCTGCCTCTGACTCCGAAGTGCTGGGATTACAGGCTAAAGGTGTGCACCGGCTACTGGCCCTTTGTGGGGGGTCTCCTTTTTTTTTTATTTTATTTTAAGGCAGTATTTCAGATAGGCCAGGAATATAGACCAACACCATTGAACTTTTGGTCCTCTGGAGAGCAGCCTCCACACTCACAGCGCTCTGGGCCTGACGGGCACTGGCTGGGCCGCGGGCAGCACCGTGCTCACCTTTCTCCTTCACCTGCAGCGAGATGAGCCCATCGTCCACGTAGATCTTGCTGCCCACGTCCACCACCTTGCAGATGTTCTTATAGTCCAGCCACAGGACGTTCTCGTCACACTTCTCCATGTAGGCGTTGTCCAGGGTGATCTTCAGCGTGGCTCCCTTCTTCAGCTCCACCTCCGCAGTCCCGCTCTGCAGTCAAGACAACGCACGGGGTGAACACTGCAGAAGCCAGCGCGCCTGGTGGGCGCTCAAGCCCTGGCTCAAACTCCAAGAAACCTTCCTTTTTCGTATAAATTCTATGCATGTTGAGGAAAGAAGTATTTATAACAAAACAAACAAACAAACAAAAACAAAAACCTGGCTCCCCAGAGTGACGAGTTTTTACAGAGTAAAAATGTGGTCCCACAATATTTCCTACTAGGCAGATGAGAACAGCAATGACTAATAACCTCATTTGTAGACCTAACTCTAAAACACTCACACAGCATTGCCTGCTCTCAGCTCTCCCAGCTTCCTAGGATACTCACGCCCTTGATGAGTCCAGTCCGGATCTCAGGTCCCTTTGTGTCCAGAGCCACGGCAACAGGCCTGTAGAAGACGGGATCAGATGCGAAGCTCTCCGTCGCTGTCCGCACGTTCTTGATGGTCTCTGCATGGTACTGAGGAGAGAAGAAGTGGGGATTTGACAGGCGCCCTCCACAGCCAACTCCAGTTCCCATTCCCTACCTGAGAGCCAAAGATGATCACGTAGAAATCTCACCCCATCTCCTAATCTCACGAGCACCCACACTTCCCTCTGCATGGCAGCCTCACCCCACCACCCCCTTCCCCAGCAGCCTTGAACACATTTATCACAGCATCGACTCCAATAACAAATCTTAGGACCTTCCAGAACTGCCACTAAAACCTTTAAAAGGCAGGAATGTGACCCTGTGCTCTGTTCAAGCAGTGGCGTGTCCCTTCAGCTGTGCTAGTATCCCTAGGATGTGGAGAAGGCTGATGACAGGGCCAGTCCCAGGACCCAGGGTTTGTTTGCCGTCTGCCCTGACAGTCTGTATCAGACCTTTCTCACTATCGATCCCACCTCAATCCAAGCTCAAAGCTGTTGACATAACTGTGCAATGGCCCAAGCTCAACAGCTCATTGCTCTAGTCGTGCAAATACCAGCTTTCACAATCACTTTCTCTGGTAGGATTAGAAAAGGGAAGTGAGGAGGGCCAGGTGACCCACTGTTGCCTGTCTCTGGGGGAACATCCTTTGCTGTTCTTTACTTGCAATAAAATCTCCCCAAAGCCTTTCCCCTTTGGCCATGATAGCCAAAGAATCTGTGGACAATGTAGACCCAGACCATTTAACCCAACACTTTGTGAGAAGAAAAATACATCTGCTACAAGCCTATTTTATCTACAGGAGACTTGGGCAGAGCTGGAAACAGTCCTTCATCTGCAAGGACCAAAGCTGCCTCAGGGCTGAGTATCTAGAAACCTAGCTCCAGACACAAGTACCCTGACTCTGCCTGCCTTGGTTAGCTTTAAAGGTCCTTATGAGTTTGGAACCTTAATTTCCATTTTAGAAGTATGGCTGTATAATTCCATCTTTGTAGGACTTAAGAGTCTTTCCCTGGGCCTAACGTTTTTCCAACTGTGACTGAGGTTGAACCTAAAGATCTGCTCCTGCTTGGCAAGCATTCTGTCACTGGGTTACACACCTCGCACCTTCACGAGCACTGTAAATAAACACGTGCACAATCAGAGCACGCGGTGTCCCGTCATTAAGCTCCTGGGCATGCTAAACCTCTAGGATTGTGCCTTCCCCTGTCAAGTTATGGTTTCGCTGGCACATTACCAAACGGCGAAGATGGTAACCATCAGTGCCGTCCTTGCAGAGGCTCTAAATTTAGGCTGCTTAAAAGTCAGTGTGGGAGCACAGCACTGCCTGCTCAGCAAGAACGACACATCTTGCCATGTGAACACCAAGAAGTTGGAATTAGAGACACTGCCACAGCTGTCAAAAGATCAGGTGCAGGGGGAAGATGTGCCCCTCAGAGGGAGGCATTCCACTGTCTCCAAGAGTAGTTAAACCATCAAGACCAGCAGAGACACCCAGCCCTGAGACATGGTTCAACTGTTCATGTTATGTGACATAACAGAACTTCAGACCAGCTTCCCAAACCTGGGGTTTAAACTCATCCCAGTCTAAAACCTAAAAATAAACATAAAAGGATTAAAAAAATAGTAAGGTACAGATAATCTCCAATGCCTTGTAGTTTAAAAAAGTAAAGGCAGAGTTGCCCGCCTGGCAACTGGACGGGCTCACTGGCCACTGTCCTCCCAGAGCTGCCCGGTGTTATCTTACTGGACTTAAGAGCCACGAAGCCTAAAGGTCAGTGTCCAGGCTATTTTTGCCCGTCCTGCCATCTAGAGACCGTACAGACTATTCACAAGGACCACAGCAAGGGGGTCGCTTCTCACTGTGCGCTGGGCTTGGCTTGTGTTCATCCCGAGGCACTCCTTGCTGAGAGCAGCAGGGCTTGTAAAGCAATGAGCTCTCTCTTTGGTTTGCAATAGGCTCTTACTATGTTAGTAAGGCTAGTCTCTAACTTGCTATGTATCCCAAGCTGGCCTTGAACCCACAATTCTGCCTCTGGTTCTGTGCTACCACACCCAGCCCAGATGCGTCATATACTGCTTATGTGCCTGCTGGACTATCTCAGACCCCATGACATTTTGGGGCTAGCCTTCACCAGGCTATTTATAGAGTATAAGTTAGGGAATCTATGATGAAGAGGCTCATGTTCTGGGAAGGAGTTCACATCCTGTACTGCTCTTACCCATCTATTTTTGGTCCAAACAACTTCCAAAGGTCAGAGGGCAAAATAGCACAGGTTTTAATACTCTACTCTGAACAGGACACACAGAAACCAAGAGGTGGGGAGGACTGTCTCCTCCCTCCATCAATGCCAGCCAATGGGAAACCCACAGTTTGAAACTGTTTGAAAGGCAGATCTTCAGGTTGCTTCCTGGGCACAGCCTCTCTTCTCAGGCCACCTGACAAACAGCCCCCGCTGAAATGCCTTCCTACTTCACTTGCACGTGGCGGCCCCGAGGATGGGACGAGGCCGCCCGAGCGGGGATATCTCCTGTCACAGTGTCCGTGCAGTCGACTCAGCTCCGAGTGGAAACCCCTCCAGACCTGCCTAACTCTCCACACTAAGCCAGGGCCAATCTTCTGGGTGACCTTTTGGTTCACCAGACCCACAGGAGTCACTGTAGAACTCCTGAGGCATGGTGCCAGGTGCAGGGCCCAGATGTGACAACCTCGGGTTTCCAACTAAAGCCTTCTATGCTCTCTTTTGTCAAAGGTAAGGGTAGCGATAAGCCCCGGTCGGTGACAAAGCACACCTTATTTGTGGCAGGAGAGAAAAGAAGGATGGGCTAGAGAACACCCCATTCACCAAGAAACCTGGACTCACACCTGCCCGGAGTATCACTGTTAATATATCTCCTGTTTCCAACAAATACCCCAGCAGTCCAGCCAAGGCTCACCTCATGAGTTCCATGTGAGAAATTCAGACGAGCCACATTCATTCCAGACTTAATCATCTCCTTCAGCATCTCCACAGATCGGGAAGCAGGACCTATTGAGCATTTAAAGGGACAAGAAGAAAACCATGATACTCAGGTAGGAAAATGTGTGAAATTCACTCAACCTCAAAACAACTCTTCATCTTTCGGTTTTTAGCCACCCCCTCACAAAACAGGTCTTTCCAAGTACAGAAAAGACTATGATAGCACAAGTCAACTCTCTTTATGTGTGAGGAGAAACCACTTTGCAGGGCCCCATACATTAGAAAAGAGGGAAGAGGAGGCAGTGTCTCTGACTTCAGAATCTGAATATGTTGGCGACATGGACCACATGAAAAAGATCTAAGGTCCCTGAAAGACCCCTCTACAGAGGCCCACTAAGGAAGTGGGCTTCCTGAACTTCAGCTACCACAGAAAACGTGAAGGATACGAATTCTTCATGGCCACTTCCCAGGACTTCTATTCTAGAAATATGCACAGTTCCTCACTCAGAACACAGCCTAGTTCTGTCACGGTCATGCCTTTCACGTCAGGCAGGAGCCTCCATGGAGGGAGGCCACTCACTCACCAATGGTACAAATGATGCCAGTGTTGCGGGCTGTGATGGGCGCTGAGTCAATGTCCAGGCGGCACATGTGCTCCAGGAAAGTGTCAGCCATGGCTGCATGGAGTTGCTGGGTCTGAATGAAGGCAGTCCCCACTTCGCTGTGTGACTTCAGCATGGTGCTTGAGGTCCTGGGTCCCAGAGAGTTGAACAGTGCAGTTAGGCTGTGCAGGGCTTACTTAATGAGCTGCTTGGCACGAGAGGCCGCCTCCTGCTTACACATTAACCCAAAACGACTGCTCTGTACAACCACACAGAGGCCTGGCACGTGCTGGTTATATGGGTGGCTCCTCAAATTGGGCAAAGGGCTCGTGTGACTATGAGCAAACAGCAAAGACCTTGATGAACAAGAGTAACTTCCTACCCAATGCACACACACAGCCAGGGAGCCAGCTTAAGCAGGCTCCTTACACAGGCTGCCACCCGTTCTGAAAGCTTTCGTACCACCCTAGAAAGAACATCACTTTCTATATACTTCACCAAAGCTGCCATCAGAAATATCCCCCAAATCAGGCTGTAGCAATCTTCCATCACTCAAACACCTGCTGCTGCTTCAGTGTCTTCAGAAGCCTAGCATAACAATGGGTCAAGTATCTGCTTTGGTAGGACACCCAAGAGCCCCTCTTTTCCATGTTCACCCAAACCCAAAGTGGTCCCACTGACAAGGGAGCCTGTCCCAGGTCCTTCTTTTTAGCTCCACAGTCCATGCTTCAAAGCATCACCTAAATGTATTCTTTGTTTAGCCTCTATTAGACACAAGAATAAGGTCCAAATGACAGGCAACAAAGTAGTTTTTTCTGGGCGGGAAGCAAAATCCAAAAACTCTTTAGGAGAAAACCAACAGCAAATCTACAAGACACACAAAGCAAACCTGCACACAAGGGTCCTGGGATAGCTCCAAAGTCATCACACATCAGGGAGAGTCACCTCAATCTAGGAAACAAAATCGCTCTCGGGAGCCAGTTTAAGCTGGCACTCACAAAGCAACCTCAGTTGACCTTGAACTCACTAGTTTTGTTCTTCCCAAGGGCTGACATTAGACCCAGCCCTCCCTAGCCCCAGTTCTGGCTATCTGGAGCGCCTTTCTGTCTGATAGGCACAGCACTCAGTAGTCAGAGCATCTGTTCCAGGTAATTAACCACCCAGGTCACAACCCCAACAGCCACCCTGACCTTTGCTTTAACTTTATTACAGACTTACATCTAAGGGCTCAGTGAGCTGGTTGGTTAGCCAGTAGGTAGAACTCTGCAGAAGCCCTGTGCAGCACCTGACAAGCCATGGAGGTTTGAACCAAGTTGGTGACCTTCTGAGTTTTCGCTCAGGCCACAGGGACACAGATGTCACAGGTGACACAGGAGACACAGGTGTCTCCAACACCTGAGCGTACAGTCTTCAGCCTGCACTCTACAGTATCTCCTTATTCTTGCTCTACCCTGCCTCCCCAGCCAAGGGCACTCACTCTACTCCTGACTATGGCTTTTCTGAATGCCTCAAGAACATACACACCCAAGCCCACCCCTGCCACTCGAGACCTGGCCACAGCCAAAGGCTTCTGCCACCTACTGCTAGTTATCAAATGTAAACGGAGGCCTGCGAGTCTACAACCACAGACATGAAAACTTATCACCAGACAAGCTCTTGTTTTCTGTATCCCAGGCAGATCACGGGGTTGCATCACTACATTCACTGCAGAACTGAAAACGTTTAAGGGAGGGAAGAGACCACTAGCTGTGCCAGTGGCCAACACTGCTCATTCCTTACTCCAGACTCTAGGTACCAAGACAGCCAGCCTTTCCTCCAGGGTCTACCTGGATTTTAGGCCCCAACACCTTGTAGTATTAAATGAGCCCTCAAGTCTCTTCCAAAATCAGTTCTGCCTCCTCTTCCCCACGCCCAAATCTGAGGAAGTTCTGTATATAGGATGTCCCAGGCAGCCAGGTCCTCGGTCCACCCATAGTTGGCAAACTCTCATAGCCCCCAGCAAGGCTTAGGTAAGTGGCTGCTGAGGGAACAGTACAGACGGCACATAAATAAGCCAACAAGACACAAAAGCCTTGCTGTGTCCATGATGGGACAATGGACTGTGAAGTCCCTTGAGTGGGAGAGACACCGGAACCTAGATTCCTGAAAACCCAGCCACCAGGTGGTTCTTTTCTGTCTGAGACAATGTCTCCTTGCAAATTCCTGCCTGTGCCAGGTGATCAGGTCATACCTTTTGTTGTCTGGGCCTGGGCTTCCGGTGGCATATTTCTGTTTTGACTCAGGGTGGCTCCTCGACCTCACTTGTAAAGACCGCTCAGAGCTGAGTACTGTTTTCCCTGGAGTGCTACAAGGGTTAAGGTAAAGGCTGAATGTAACTCAAGCTCTTTGTGCTTATCACCTTCATAACCAGGCAGAGTGGCTCTTAGAGACTCGGCTATGTTAAAACACACACACCAGAGACAATAATGAAAACCCAGTGGTAAAAGTGACCCCTTACTGGCTCCGCGGCTGTACTCTATCCTCCTAACACCCAAAAACTGCTATTTAGTTTTAGGGGTGTGGGGCGGGCACTGAGAAGGGATCAGAGGACAACTGGAGAGGCTGCTCTCTCCTCCTGGCGTGTAGGTTCTGGGGACAGCTCCCTCAGGGCCCCATTGCTTTGCTCTCTTCCTCCCTTTCTTGGCGGTGTGTGTGTGTGGGGGGGGGGTGGCAGTAGTTATCACACCCTCCTCCTTTTCTGACAGTATTTCACGGTGTCCCGGAGCCACCATAGGTGCTATATACAGACCAGAGTAGTCTCCAACTAAGTAAGATCCACCCATTTCTGCCTTTCTAAGGCTGAAATTAAAGATTTGTGTCTCTGTGCCCAGAACCATCCTTTTATTAATAAAGCTGTTGGTGTGAAATGCTTTAAGAAAAATTCAGCGCAGTCTCTGAAAAATGACACGTGATTTCCATGCATCCTAAAAGCTCACGGGAAGAATTACAGGCCATGTGAAGTTCCCAGGCTCTTCAGGATCACTCTAAGACACAGTGAAAGATGTGTTCCCCCTCTGCCCTCAGACAAGTGCTTCTTCACACGGCAGCTTCACTGACCTGGGAAGCGCAGCCTGATCTACCAACTTCAAAGCCAATCTCTAATCCACAGGGAAATTCACGGCCAAACCCTATCAGTTCTGGTGTCAAAGTCCAGCAGTTTAGCACTTAAAAATGCAAAAATGTCTTTGGCCTCAAATATACACCCCATTTCCCCATCTAGAATTAAGCCTGAAGTCTGCAGACTGGAATATCCTGCTATCAGATACAGATGGAGATACATATGTATTTCAATGGACTGATAACAATGACTCCTGACAAAACTTCAAAGTTTCAAGCCCCCGCCCACTCTCATCCCATCTCAGCTGTTTCTCTGCTGCGGCTCTGACCCGGAGCCCCCAGCCACCCACACTGGCACACGTCTCTACTGCACCCTCCTCAGGAGGCACCCACATGCACAGCCAACCTCCAGCAGGCTGCAGAAGCCTGGGCTGTCCAACGACAGCAGCAAACACCAGGCCCAAAGACAGGAGCCTCACTCTTGGGCCTCAGCCCCTGAAGCAGGATCTTCCTCAGAGCCATTACCCCTCTGTGGGAAAGGAAACACCAGCCCAGGCCTCAGTGTCGGCTGCAGGTTGAAGCAAGCACAGGCCCAGCTCTGCTCTGCTCACTTGGTTCTGCCCTATCCCGTCTAGAACAGTTCCTGGCCCTACACATCCGTTTTCCACATGTCGGGAACAAAGGTCATAAAAAAAAACACGAAAAACTGCCCAAATGCCAACCCAATTTCTTAGGGCCAGCACTCTTGTCCCGCTGCTGAAGTGTCATGCCTCACTCCAATTACATCTTCATGTAGGTCCAAGTCATTGCCGCCAACACACCAGCCTCACCTAGGAGCAGGACTTTTACCAACAATCCTGTGATGTCACCCCTCGCCTTTCTCCTAGATGACCTAGCCTCACCTACCACAAAGCCTGATGATATGCAACCTGCTGGTCAGCCTGCTCCCTGGGAGCCCCCTTCCTCTAGAGGGAGAGAAGATCTACAGGAGTGAGCCTAAAGAGCAAAGGCAACACCAGAATGAAAGGTGACAATCATAAACCAGAAACCAGTCTGGAGCATAGTACACAGCATACAACAAAAGTAAAGAGATGTAGAGATGGCTCAGTTGCTAAGAGCACTGTTTGCTCTTCCAAAGGACCTGGGTTCAATTCCCAGCACCCACATGACAGCCCACAACTGCCTGTAATGCCAATTCCAAGGGATCTGACACCTTCACACTAATGCACATAAAAAAGTAAATGCATGGTAGTGGGGCACAGATCACTTAAGCAGGGAGATTTTTATTTGGGGGGGGGGTTAGAGATAGGGTTTCTCTGTGTAGCCTGGCTGTCCTGAAGGCATTTGCCACCACTGTCCAGGGCCTTACTATAGCCCTGACTAGCTAGAACTCCATCTGCTTCTACTGAGATTACAGGCTTGTGCTATGTCCAGAAAGCAAACTGTCTATTAAAACCAGCTCGCTTTTATTCAGTTTTAACAGTCCTACTTTAAATTCTTTCATGGAATTATGAGAGCCCCCCCCCCCCAAGACCATTCTACTTCAGGGCAAAAGCCCAAGGCAAAAAAAACAAAAACCCAGCATGAGATCTGTGCCCAGCAGAGTCGGGGCAGGAGGAAGGGGACTTGGAGAAGCTTCTGTTCTGTTGGCACATGTGCCTATGTGGCAGTTTTAAGCAGCCAGTGTTGCCAGGAATGATGCCCATGCTCTTGGACCCTCATCACTTAGGAGCCTGGAGAACCAGGTGTAAGCAGAAGGCACAATTGCCCCAGCAACAGGAGGCCCCGGCTCGGCATTTAAAGGAGTGCCCTGGACACAGCTGGGAGGGATTAGAGGAAAGACAGCACCAGCTGTCCACGAGTGACCTACTTACTGAGTGCCTGCCTACAGTGACCTTTATAGATCTGCAACTATTGCTTTTCCCAAGGGTGAGTGGAATCCCAAGGCTTGCTTCTCTACCATGCAGAACTCGGCCTCAACCTTGACCTGTATATGTAGACTTTCCAAAAGTAAGCACGCATCCTGATTTTATTCAATCCAAAACCAATTTTGTTCTTCCAGCCGGACTTCACGCCCTCAGCCAGTCTTCCTCCCACCCCCCAGAGTAAATCCACACCCAAACACTTGTTGACTTCTTTTGTTTGATACAGAGTTTCATATATCTCCAGCTGACCTTGAACCAGCTCCCAGCTGAGGATCCTCTTGCCTTTACCTCTTGAATGCCGGGACTGCAGCATCTACTATGTCCATTTTATGCAGCACCAAAGCCTTGGTTGAACAGAGCTGGCTGTCTGGACAGAGAGACCTGCCTGCCTCTGCCTCCGGAGTGCAGAGTAAAGCCGCATGCCCCACACCCGGTCCTGCCCCACTTTGAAGTTAAACCTCTTCACTCCTCCGAAATGGGCATGGCATGGGACAACGTCTTTTCCAGTAATTGCTGAAGACCTCAGTAGTCTAAACTCAAAATATGACCTGTAGGTTAATTAAACATTCTGGGAGGAGTACAGACAGCATCCTTTGAGACTCAGCTAGCTCCAGGATAGGCTCAGTTTCCCAGAACCTTGGGTGGAGAAAAGTGGCCCTGGTGGCCACTGGAGGTACTGCAGCCTAGCCCTCCCTCCTACGTGCAGACAGGCACAAACCACAGCAGGGGTGTGGCCTCACTGCACAGCTTGGTGGCTCTAAGACCACCCCCAGGCCCAGTGGAGCAGAGCTGCTAATGAGGCCTTTAAGAGCCCTGTGTTAGCAGGCCACCGTCCACGTGGGCTCACCTCTATCTAAGTCTGGCTCCTGGTAAAGATATCAAGCTCTAGGAAAGTATCGTGTCAGGAAGAATGGTCTTCGTCAAATAGTCATTTATTTTTATTATAATATTCTATTGTAGGCTCTACAACTGAACTTTACAGGGGTGACTCAGTCCTTAAGCACTCTTCCTAAAAGCAGTGCGTAAAGATCAGTTAACTTGGCTGTGGGTTTTTGGCATGATTCAGAAACTGAAAGTCAAACGAGTCATTTTCCTCTCCCTCCATCTCCACCTGAGTCCGTGGCCAACTCCACCTGCTACAGGAGAGCTAAAGCGAAAGACACTAAAAACCCAAGTAATGTGAGTTTCATGAAAGAAATGTTTCTTTCCTGTCCGGGGCTGTTTCCTCATTTTTTTCCACTCATATTAAGCAATAAGATGTCTTTTCCTGTGACCAACACCTTCATGTCACAACACAGAAGGCATATCTAACCCCCATGAGATTCAAGCTGTTTGGAATCAGCTATGAAATGAGCCAAGACACTCACTGGGATACAGTTTCCTTGAGACAGTTTCACTACGTAGCCCAGGCTGGCTTGAACTCATAGCCATCTGCTTCATGTTCGCCTCCAGAACACTGAGATTAAAGGAATCATGGGCCATCACATTTGGCTGGGACACAGTTAATATTAACTCTGTGGAATAAATATGCCTACAAATTAGATACTTATTTTAAACATAATGCTTAAAATGGAAATAGCTATGTACTAATTAAGAAGTGATTAGTATCCATAGTTTGGCTTAAGAAACAGGATCTCCCCAGGTGTTCTCAAACTCACTGAGCTCCCGGCCTGGTCCGGCCTCTCCAGATTAAAGTTGAGTTCGCCACCACACTCGGCCTGGGTGAGCCACGTTAAAGTTAGGGAAATGCACACTAGTTCAGTTTTTGACTCACTAAAAAAATACCCTACTACTACATCTGGGAGGCCCAGCGTGGTTTCCCCACTCACCCAAGGATGAGGACCTTCTCAAAAGCTGCCAGGTTGAAAGGGTGAGTCATCTTGCCCAGGCCCGGTGATAGCTCCCACGGACACTTTCCCAGCCAACAGTCTCGCTGGCTCACCTACACATTCTCAGACCACTAGAGGGCAAATTATTTGCTAACAATGCTACCTTGGGACTTGACCTAAGGCCCCCTCCCCTCCGTACCCCAGAAAGTAGGCACACCCTGGGTTTGGGGGTCAGTACCGTAACAGTCTCCTAACTTCCCTCCACAAGCCAGGAGGCAAAAAGGTCTTACAAGAACAGTCCGGCGGGAAGGTTTCGAAGCGGGGACCTGCATCTTTGTTTCCACCCTACAGGCAAAGGCTGCGGCGTTTCTCCCTTTACACGGCTGGACTCCTTTCTCAGGAGAGTCGCAACATTACTGTGTAAACACTGACGGGATTCCTAAGAGACTTTGTTTCCAGGGACATCCCGGGTCCTTAGCGCCCACCCGCCTCTCCAAGCTCAGCTCTAATGTGTACAGGAATAACAAAGAGACAAAGACTCAAGTTCGCGGTCTTCAATGTAACTACTTCTTTCATTGACAAAAAGGTCAAACGCAGGCCCTGCTGCGTTTCTCCGGAGATTAGTCACCGCACCCAGGGCGCTCCGTATACACGGAGACCAGTAATTCGGCAGCCTGAAGCAAGTGTTTCCACTGTGGCACAGGACCAGAGCGAAAACCTCAGGAAATTAATAAATCACACCGGGATGAAAAGCCTGCTCATCCTCCGATGCCTCCACGCAGGACTGGCTCTTCACCAAGGGGACATTGTGTTTGGAAAAGACGACCGGGAGCTATCTTACTCTGGGTCTTTATATAACCTTCACACTAGACGCCGCTTTCCTGCCTCTCCAAAGCCAGCGTGCCAGCCACATCTGTGTGCAGCCCCGTCTTCCTCCAAGCACTGACTAGACAAATTTTGCTTCCCTAATTAGACTGAGCTCTGTGGGCTATGAGCGTTCTGATGGCCTCGGGCTCCGGATACCTTCGAAACTGCTCGGGGCTGATCGCCCACCCTCCCCGGCAGCACGTGGGCGCCGCGCGCCCAGCAGTACGTGCAGCCCGGGCGTCGCAGGATGGAGCGCGCGGGCCTCGCCGGCCCAGGCAAGGATCTACGGACACACAAATTAAGCAGCGGGAGCGGCCAACCATTCCTGCCGGACCACGGGGAACACTAGGCTTACGTAACTCGTGGCTGCATCCTCTAGGATGGCCACTGGCTGCATCCTACCTTCATGCCCCGGACCACGAGGCCAGGCGGAGTCCGCGGACGTGACCAGAATGCGGGAGGGGGAGGGGAAAGGCCGAGCGGAGGGGGAGGGGTGAAAATCTGGAGCTGAAAGGATGCAGTGGCGCGGACGTGACCAGAATGGAGGGGGGAGGGGAGCCCGGGAGCGGCGGACACAGGCGCGGGAAGAGCACGCTGACCTGAATGAAGGATGGACTCCGGGCCGAAAGGGAGGGGAGGATGCAGGGTAATCATTTCAAGAAGCGATTACAAGGAGGGCACCGAGAGAGGGGGCACAGAGCGAAGATGAAGGGCAAAAGTGCTAGCGAACGCAGGAGGATGAGTACCGGGGCGGAGGGAGGGAGAGCAAGGTGACGAGGATGGGAGCAGGAAGATAAGAGGCTGGAACCGGATTGCGAGGCGAGAGGGCCGCGAGCGAGGGTGCGGTGAAGGGCCTCGTCGGAGCCCCTGGCTTTGGAAGGTCAGGACCGGGCTCCAGCTTCTCCCCCCGCCCGCACTGGGATGCGCGGCCCGGGGGCCCGGGGCCCGCGGGGGCAGGCAGGCCCGCGTTGCGCACCAGCCGCATCCGCCCTGGGCGCAGATGGCGTCGGCTCTCCCCGCTCACCTCGGGCGTACTCCGGCGTGTGCTGGATCGGGAGGAGAGGTCTGCAGAGGCTGGACGCGTCGCTGCAGTGCGGGTCTGCGCCGCCTGGGCCTCAAGGTTATCCCAGCTGCCAGCGCAATCCCTCCGCAGCCCCGCCCCTCGCCCAATCCCCGCGGCGCCCGGCGACGCCCCGCCTCTCGGGGTGCCGGGAGCCCGCACCTCCGGAGGGAAGCGCGGCGGAGGCGGGACCGGCAGGTTGCCCTTCGGGGGAGGACTACCTTCTCTGGCGGAAGGACACCGCAGACCAAAATTGCGCATGGGCTCTTCTGATGGCCAATGGGGAAGTGGCGAGGGAGCAAGGCCCGCCCTCGGAGCACCGACACCGCCATCCCCAGATCGCCCGGCGCCGCGGCCACCTGTGGCCTTACACTTGGGTTGCTGGATACCGGTCCCTTTTTGGCCCTCTTCCCAGATTGCCCCATCTGCCCTGGGCGGTGCCCAGATTTATAGGTCCCGGACATTCCTCCAGCCCCGCCCGAGGACTCCCCACCCTTCCAGGGCCCGCCCCAGCACACCCTCATAGTCTGAACGGAACGGGAAACTGGGGTGATGGGAGCCGAGGGTGGTGGGAGGTCTGGGCTGCCTCCTAGAGGGTTCCAGACTTACAGGCTGGGTAGAGGGGACTCGGGGGCCATGTTAATACTTGCAGTAGGGTCTCAAATCCTGCATCGTTAAATGGCTGGGAGCAGAAGACCAATCCATGGTAATTAGTGCAGACCTGACCTTCAGGCAGCCAGTATCCACGCAGGAGTCAGCACTGGTTACCGACTGTCGTGTATTTAATATGCAGTACTGGAGTCTTCCTAACGGATTTTTTCCTACGAGGTATTCTGTTTCCCATTTGTAGTCTTAACCAGTGCAGTCACCAAGCTGGATCTATTAACAGTCTTCATTCAGCGAAGTTTTGAAAGCGGATACAAAGTTGCCACATTCTAACTGTGAAGACTCTCTTAGTCCCCCACCCCCACCCTGGATAAAGATGAGTGTGACCAACTCAAGCAGACACCTTCTTTGCGGCTGAATCACAGGCCTTTGTTCCACTTCCTGTCAGTTTAGACTGGAGGGGAGGGTGGCAGCATAATGTAATTTGCAGTGAAATAATGTCCTTTAATCTCTTTAGGAGAGGAAGGAAATGCTTGGTGGAAAGAGAACTCGAAGTTGAAAGAAAACGTTCACATCTATGGGGAGGATCAAACCCCTTTCTCCGGGAGAAAGGGACAGAAGAAACGACCGTCTTTGTGCCCTGGGCTGAGAAACCTGAAAACCATAGTGTACAACAGGTGACAGCTATCTACTCATGCTGAGGTTCCCTGTGCACACTGGGCCTAGAGTTCTTAATCTAACTGGGAGTTAGGCGCTGTGGCGCACATCTCTAATCCCAGCACTCAAGAGACCGAATCTGGAGAAACTGCAGAGCAAGGTCACCCTGCGCTACGCAGCGAGCCCTAGGCCAGACTAGTGTCTCAAGACATGGATTCATATTCATTCATTTCCTCTCTCTCTCTTCCTCCCCTCCCTTCCGAAGCATCACCACAAATCTAGATACCAAGGGAGGTGTGCCCAAGTCTGTGATCTTGGCGTTTAAGAAACTGAGGCAGGACTGGAGACCAGTCTGGAGAACCGGTGGCCGCTGAGAACCGCCCTTCATCTGCAGGTTTCAGATCTGACAGTTAGACAGATGGGCGCATGGGTATGATAGACTACAGCCTGTCGTGTTCACTTTAGATGACAAAATGTGTCACGGTGACTTCCTAAAGGTTACTGTCTTGCTTATGCAGAGAAGTCAGCATGATACAGAAGAATAGGGTTAGGTTGTATCTTATCTTTGTTCTGGTTCTAATCACTAACCCTGTGACTATACCTGTAATTTAACATGTACAGTCCGTTAAAAGTAACTTGAGGACAATCCTTATTTCATAGGGTGGAGTCTGTTCAGTTAATTATATGTGAATGAGTCCAACAGTGTCCAACAGGCACCTTCCTTTGGCAACTACCTGCCTAATCTTGGAGGGCTTTCTGGTGACCAGAGCAGAACTACTTTCTGATTTGCCTTCTCTGAGCTCTCTCTCTGAATCATCATTTCGTTGATTCACAGCAACTCCAAGGCTACAGGAAACCAGGGTTGAAGGACATAGGCCTTACCTAGCCTAAAGTAAGCCCTTCCTTTGTGTTCACTGACTTGGTCATGATGGGAGGAGAGTGAGCTGCTAGACTCATTGACTATAATGTGGGTTTTTTGCCAAAGGCCACAGAATCTGGTTTAATGGCTTTACAGTTCTTAAAATTTAATGGGAGTTCTTCAGGAAGGTATGTAAAACAAAACAAAACAAAACAAAACATACTCCAATCCAGGAGCTGCAAAATAAACTCTGGCCCTGCGGATGGTGAGATTATAAATTGTCCCATATATCATGTGACTTGTTGGGCTCTGCAAACAGCAGTGTCATTTCTGAGGACAGCCTGCCTGAGCAGCCCACAAGCTTTGAACGTCAGGCTTAAAGTAGAACCTAACACTTCAGGCCTACCTGATCCTTAAGCTGGACCTGTTAAGACTTGTGTCTGAGGTACGGTTTCACTCTATAGCCCACGATGATCATAAATTCATACATTACATGGCTGCACCACCATGCCCAGGAGGCCTTTTTATACCATGTCTTCTTCAGACATCTAAAAATTTCTTTTATCACATGGTAGAGCAAACTTTTCCCCAAACTCTGAAAAGAAAATGATAGTTTTTTGGAGTTAAAAAAAGTTGTCTCTGTGGAAAAGAGAAGACTTCAAGACAGAGAAAACATTTTAGCTATACATGGAAGGTCAGTTTATATATGGAGGGCCTCTCCAAGATGTTCAGTATTCAGTAAATGTAATTTTTGTAAATACTGAAAACACATGAGTGTTCTGAATGCAACTCTGTGTCTGGGCTTCCCAGCATCTTGCAAATGCTGCATCAGCCAAGAGAAGCAGGAAGAGATAAGCGTAAGGGCTCCCTTATTCTCTCTGTAAAGCTTGATCTCAGCCATGGAGGCCTTGTCACCCGACATGACCTCCAACTTTTCTCTATCCCAGAACTGCTGGGACTCACTGAAAAAAGGTTTCTTAGAATGTAATCCTACCCACCAACTAACTCCCTAAAGGTCTTGTGCTCTCCTTTCACCCTACATCTGTAGCTAAGGCTCCCTGGTGTGCAAATTAGAGAATAAGTAGAACCCAGAGGAACAGAAAGGGGAAGATCCTGACACAACAGCTGTGTGATGAGATTGGGGATGAGGTGTCACTCAAGATTTGGAAGATCAAGGCATCATGATGGCAAGATGACAGCCGCCAGAAAGTCATCCAAGTAGTGAGGCCACATGATCTCTCAATAAAGTTCCCTTACAGAAGAGACCACCTCAGTGCCTCAGAAACTTTGAGAACAGTGACCATTCCTCCCTCTTCTGTAATCTCCTATCATTCTAAAGGAAGTATATCCACAGGTATGCTGCTAGGTCAGGGCAACCAGACACTGCAGAAATAACAAAACCATTACCTCAGAAATACAGAAGGAAACCTATGTCTCAAGAAGAAATGGGCTTTATCCAACTTGGAAGTCCAGCATGATCATTGTGGCTGCTCTTTGTCAGCCAGAATAATTATCTTTCCAATAAGGGATTTTCAAAATGATAACTGAGAAAAGCTTATCAAACAACCTTAGTAGATATTCTGCAGCTGGGTGGCCGTGTCCCTTGCCTCAGATCCCAGCACTCAGGAGGCAGAGGCAGGGAACCTGAGTTCCAGGAAAAGCCTGGTCTGCAATGAGTTCCAGGGTGACCAGGGCTATAGGGAGAAACCTTGCATCAAAGAACCAATAAGTAGATAGATATTCTGAAAAATAACAAGAAAAACAACAACAACACAAGACCAGAAAACAAAGGATCAAGTGGCCTCCTCCTAAAAAGTCCTACCATTTCCTTGGATGTGTGTTCTTACACCTATGTGTCTGTCCTGACAGACTGGTTACCTGACTCACCCATCCCAAGGACAACTAGAACTAAAGACACTACGGTTCCTCTCCGGTGTAAAATTATTTCTGCAGACAAAGATTTATGAGGGTAGCATCTCTGGCCCTATGGTTGGTGACAGTGAGGTAGTCTGAAACTCAATTGTGCAGAGTCCTTTGCTCCAGAGGCCTTTGCCTCTTCCAATGAACTGAAACCGACCTTTTCCTCATCCTTGGAGGGGAGGGCTCCAGTGGAATTATGTGATCCACAGAACTTCCTCCCTAGGTCTCCCAGAACAATCTGTGAGCTGGTAAGAACCAGCAATGACTCAGCTCCAGAGCTGCTCCTTCCCAGCTGGAATTAGAGACAGAAGTAAGCTCCTCCCCAGCTGATGCCACATCCTTACCACAAACTGAATCATGGCCACACCCAGCCTATATGGAAAACTACCAGGAAGGGAGGGAAGGTGAAATTCAAGGAGTTTTTGAGTTTTGAGTCCAAAATAACAACCGCAGTACTCTCTACCTGGCACTAATTGAGGAAAACAGTCCCCCTTCCTGACTCATCCTTAAGCATGTCTAGGTCTGACTGAGGCAAGATTGCTTACACACCCTGTAAGTGAAAGCTGGATTGTCACTGTGAGTATAGTCAGAGCCCTGGCCTCTGTGAGGAATCTGGTCTTGTAGCTCATGCCTGTCTTCATGGGCCTCCCACCTTCAAAGTAGCTAGGTTCCCAATGCTCCCTCACACCAGGCTGTGAGCCGACACCTCTCCAAACCCCAGGACCCTACAAAGCAAGTGTCTCTGCAGTGAGGGCATTCTTCTGCCTCTTCTTTGCAGTACTGAGGAACGAACATAGAGCTTTGTATGTGTTAGCACAGGTGCTACCGCTATGCCATAGCCCCTGCTTTCAAAAGGCATTCTTGATTTTGGTTAGAATTTTTTTTAATCTCATGTTTTGTATTATAATTTCATTGACATAAAATGTTTGTAAATAGGAAAATTTTCTTAATTTCTGAAATTGCCAAAAACATGTGAGCAGCCATACATCTAGGTCCAGGTAGGGCACACTGAGCAGCAAGTGTGGTGGGGCATGCCTTCAATGCTGGCACTCTGGAAGTAGAGATGGGATATCTGTAAGCTGGTCAACACACCAAGTTCCAGGCCAACTAGGGCTACCTAGTAAAACCCTTTCACATGGGTAGCATATCAGATACCCTGCATGGGTATTTACACTATGATTCATAAGAGCAGCAAAACTGCAGATAAGAGGTAGCAACAAAAATAACTTTGGGGTCACATAATATAAAATAATGTGGCTGAGAATCACGTGAGGAACTGTATTAAGGGTTGTAGCATTAGGAAGGTTAAGAACCTCTGCCCTAGAAACACTTATGATCTCTGAAGAAAACATGTCTCCCAGCTTTGCTGTGAACAGTAAATGAGGCTATGGCCAGAGTCAGAACAGAAATTCTGGGGTCAGTTTACTATGATTACCTGTAGAATTACTTATCCTTTAAGATTATTTTCTCATCTGCAAAATGGGAATAACAGCACCTATTTCTGAGGCTTCTGTGAGAATTATGAGTCAATATATGCAGCAAGTTTGCAACAATATCCACTTACACTAATATGTTATTTAAGTATTAAGGTACTTTGCACACTAGTTGGAAATTGATTTGTAAGAACTAAAGTTTGTTAGCTAGCTCTTATAGCATATCATGGGTTACAAAGTCTTCCTGGAGGCAGGATTTCAGTTGCAGGTGTCCACTGACAGTCATTTATTTGGTAAACAGTTACTGCTCTGAGGCCTGAGTCTTGAGACGTCAGTGTTAGAATACACTAGTTATTTCCTTTTTGAGATGGGATTCTTGCTAAATTGCTGAGGTTGGTCTTGAAATCCTGGGCTCAACTGATTCTCCTGCCTTGGCCTCCAGGGAATAAGCTGGAACTGCAGGTGAATCCTACCATACTCTTTTATGATGTACTGATCCTAAGGAATTGGGAAGACAATGAAATAATCAGTTCTGGGGGAAGGGTCTTTAAGAGTGGTACTGACTTGTTCAAAATACCAGGAACTATAACTTAAGTAAGATACCCAGGTAAGAAGGCGCTGTGAAATATGATGATCGCAGAAGACAACAGCTAGTCTAGAGCAGGCTTTGGAAGCAAGAGCTTTAGAATTTGAAATTGTACCATTGAGTACTCGATTCAGCAGCACATATATAAAACTGGAACCATACAGAGAAGATTAGCATGGCCCCTGTGCAAGGATGACACACAAATTCACGAAGCATAAAAAAAAAAAAAAAAAAAAAAAAAAAGTATCCTTGAAAAGCTGAGTTTTAAAAAATGCTTTGTGGTGCTAGGCATTGTGGCACATGCTTCTAATCCCAGCACTCAGGAGGCAAAGACAGGCAGATCTCTGTGAGTTCAAGGCCAGCCTGGTCTACAAAGGGAGTCCAGGAGAGCCAGGGCTATACAGAGAAACCCTATCTTGAAAAAAACCACCAACCAAACAAACATGCTTTGTGGTATTTTCTGTATTTATATCTTTGTTTTTCATTAATATTTCATAAAATATTTGGAAATGTTCAACATATCTTGCTATGCTTAGAATTAACTAAGGAAATAGACATGGTGGCAAAGCCTTTAATCCAGGACTTTAGAGATAAAGACAGCTGGTTCTTTCTGAGTTGGAGACCAGCTTGGTTTCTATGTAGTGAATTTTAGGACAGTCAGGGATACATAGTGAGACTGGAATTACCAAGTGTTTTTGAGTATATGGAACAAGTCTGAAAGGCCAGAAGCTTCCTTAACAAGACAAACCCAATCCTGCAAGGTCAGCCAATGTTAAGAAAGGCAGTGGCTTCAGGGCACCTACCTGTTCAGGGAGTTCCATCTTCTTCCTGGTGAATTCCCACTCCAAACCCTGACAGCCCACCATCCCCTTAGGGCCTCATGCATGCTAAGCAGGAACTTTACCACTGAGCTATACACTCAGCCTAGGTGAGCCTTTCTTAAAGGACTTCAGGCTAGAGAACTCAGCTTTGGCACCTGCCAACTTATCCCTGCACCTTATTTATCCCAACTAAAAGGCAGGCAGCCAGGCTCTGAGATATAGGGCAAGGATGGCTGACAGGGCTGCTTTTGTGTAGAAAGCAGCTGGTCCTGAAGGGGAAAATATCAAAGCACCTTTGGCTTCAAAGACCCCTTTAAATCTTTAGAAATTGTCATCAGTAGTATTCTTATCCTGTTTGTTTCCTCTATACAACTGATAAACTTCCCCTCTTAATCATTTTTTTTTCCGAGACAGGATTTACCTGTATAATCTTGGCTGTCCTGGACCACTCTGTGGACCAGGCTGGCCTAGAATTCACAGAGATCCACCTGCCTCTACCTACCCAGTGCTGGGATTACAGGCGTGCACCACCACCGCCCTGCCCCCTCTTAATCTTTTGATTAAAAATAAAGTCACATCTGCGGAATAGAAAACGGAAACTAAATGGATGCATCTTTTACTTCATGAAACACAAGTAGTCCCAACCTTCAGGATCTTCCACTACCACAACACAATCCCTCCCTAGGACATCGGTTAGGTGCTGGGCCAAGGCTAGTCAGACCACAGTGATCATATCCAGTCCACAGCACCTTCCATTTTATTGTTTATTTACAAACAGGGTGAAGTCAACTGGGCAAATCAGGGGTGGGAGTCAGGGCCATCCAAATGTGGAGTAGTTCCTGGATCGATCTCCACCATGAAGGCCGCCTCTTCTATCCTTTTCTTGCCCCTTGAATTTCTCAGGGCAGCCTCACTTGCTGCTTCAGAGCCCTTTTACAAGGGCAGATGGATCCTGGGGGAACAGGGTGGTGCGAGGGCTGGGGCCCCCTCAGTTTGTGTAAACCTGAGTTCCGATCACACGCATGATTTCCTTCTGTATCTTGGGGTCCTGAGTATTAATGTTGGCATCGCCCACCTGCCCATCCTCATATCTGCCAAAGATAGGGCAAGTGTAAGCCTAAGAGGAAGCACAATACCAAAATAACGTCTACCAGAGAAAATGTGTGCCAAGACATGACTTCATCCTAAAGTCAAAGGTTTCATCACTGCTCTTTAGAGTGAAGGGGTCAGCGTAAGAGTTCTCCTCTACAGAGTTCAGCGACCTGTCCTCATCTCTAAGGACAGGTCCCAGTACAAGCTAAACTGGACAGCAAGAGACAGGACTCAGACAAAAGAAATGAACACCCCCAGCGGTTGCACACCGTCCACACCCCCACTCTTCAAGTAGTCCCAAAGGCTCTTTTCAGACTCACACAAAGAAGAACCTTGTGCAGACATGGTCGGACACAGGGCACACCCAAATGTTCCCATGCTTCTGGAGGTCCTTAGATGTAATCACTGGGAGAAAAGGAGGCAGAAATCACAGATACAAAGTTAAGACAGCTCAGCTGGAAGGAGGACATGACGCTTCAACATAGCTTTTGGCTGAATCATGTGCCAAAAGGGCATCAGAAGTAAAGCTGGGGTCCCAAAGAAATACGACTGGATGAATACACACCTTCACAAAGTGCTATACAGTTGAGATTCCGACTCTGCAGGAACCTTGACTGAATGGATCGGGTCTGAGAGAGAAAGAAGCAAAGCAGAGCACAAGGTAAAAGGTTAGAGCTTGTTGGGTGTGGTGGCACATGCCTGCAATCCCAGCACTCTGAGAGGCAAAGAGGCAGGTGGATCCCTTGAGTTTGAGGCCAGCCTGGTCTACAAAGTGAGTCCAGGATAGCCAAGGCTACACAGAGAAACCCTGTCTTGAAAAGAAATAAATAAATAAATAATAAAGAGCTTGTCTCAGGGATGACAGGGGTAGGAACTGGGTTGCTGAGCTCCTAGGCACCCTTGGAATATGATGGCCCACAGCCTCCATATTCATCCGTTTCTTTAGAAACCTGCCTTTGCTTCCACACACACAGCAGAGACAACAAGTGACTGAAGAACTTTACACCTCCTAATGCCATTAAATGACCTGCGATGGCACCAGCTGCACTGTTCTCCATCCACGTTTTCTAGCAGGATGAGGGGAGGATCCTGACTCAGGCAGGGTCAACAAGCAATACCTGGGGGATGGTGTTCATCCTGTTGTATCTCTGGACCAGCTCATCCTTGGAAGGCATCCTGTGCTGTCCTTTGCCCATTCCTGTTGCAAAACAACAAACTCAGTTAATTTGCCCATTTCTTAAATATTTACCGAAGGACTTACTAGATGCCAGACACAGCTCGGGACACTTGGTAACACATGGTGACTAAAACAAGCTACTTTCCCACACAGAATTTAGTTTGGTGGAGACTGCAGGCAAGGAGTGGTGTATGACAGTGAGCTTATGGAGGGAGCACCATGTAAATCAGAGAAGGGGAACTAGCCTAGCCCAGAGGTGTGAAAATGTCCTGCTTCCACAAGACTCAAAACCTCAGGATTAGGAAGAGTTCATATGAAAAGCATAAACTATGAAAAGCACAAACACAGAGCCTGAGGACTTAACTTGCATACAGTATAACAAATGACAGAAAAATGACAACAACAGAAAAGATGTAACAAATGTTAAGCCGGGTCAGATCACACAGGGCTTTTGGGCTGTTAACAACTGGGGTTTATCCTCTAGGAACACCAGGGAACCACCGAAGGGTTCTAACATAGGAAAGTAACATGTGAGTCAAAAAGAGGGGCTCAGCAGAGGATACCAATACCTCAACGTCACATGACAGGCCACAGGTGAGTTAGGAGAAAGCAAGCAGAAGTTCACTATGCCTGGTTTTGAAATTCCGCAAAAGACTCAACATTCAGGATAAAAGGAAAAAGCAGGACCCTTCCATACGGAGTCTCCACAGATGCAGTGTCTTGAAGAGCGGTGGCAACCTTTAGAAAAAAGCGCTAACTCTCTTTCATTTCTACACTACCGCACTGCGTAATTTCACTACCATTTTTGTCTGCTTGTCGAAACAGGGTTTCCTCTGTGCAGCAGCTCTGGCTGTCCTGGAACTCACTTTGTAGACCAGGCTGGCCCATACTCACAGAGATCCACCTGCCTCTCCCTCCTGAGTGCTGGGATTACAGGCATGTGCCACAATGCCCAGTGTTCTTATCAAAAAAGAAAAAAGAAAAATTTAGGCTTATTATAAGCACCGCCTTACCAGTTAGGGGTGTATGCAACCAAGGAGACATAATCTGGGTTCCACCCTCACCATTTTACTTCACCATAATCTCACTCTGCTTTAATTCTTGGTTTTGCCACTAGCTTTTGACTTCAAAACTTTAAACTTAGTTTTATTTACTTTTATGTGTCCATGATGTGAGTGTAGGTGCACAAGGAGGTCAAATGGGTTTTATTGTTGTTGTTGGGATTTGGTTTTTTTATTTTGTTTGGGTTTTGGTTTTCCAGTCTTGGCTGACCCAGAATTCACTGTGTAGACCAAGCTGGCCTCAAACTAACAGAGGTCGCCTGCTTCTGTAAGTGCTGGGATTAAAGACAATGTGTGATACAACAGATCAGAGGACTGCTTTTAAGAGATGGCAGGGATCAAACTCAGATTACGAGGTTTGGGCATCAAGTACTTTTACCAGTTGAACTCTCTCACCAGCTTATTCTTGGTTTTCTAACGGCTGTGCTGTAGAGGTGGGAGGTCATAACCACTAGACTAAAATTCTTCACTGAAAAAGCAGGCTGTCAACTCAACATGAAACCCACTATAGTCATGGCCTGAACAACACTCTTCCTCACAGGACAGCAACCCTCTACTTCTGCCTTCTCCATCACCCTTACCAACTCTGCATCCAAACATCATGACTGCAGTCCAGATATTTTATTGGAAAGATTCTCCCCACTCCCTTAAGACAGGGTTTCTCTGTGTAACCGTGGCTGTCCTGGACCCACTCTGCAGACCAGGCTGGCCTCAAACTGCCTGCAGAGGCAGGCAGGTGATCAGCCTGCCTCTGCCTCCCAAAGTGCTGGGATTACAGAGGTGTGCCACCATGCCCAGCTTCATTGGAAAGATTCTAAGAAAAATTCCCATTCAAGTTCTACTCCAGAGAAAGCAATCAGGAGAGAGACAAAAAAAAAAAAAAAAGAATAATTTGATTTCTTTGGTGAATCTTAAGAGTTGGCCCTTTAAGTAACTGAACAGTTTTGTTCTGTCTCAAACCTGTGGCACTGTACTGAGACAAATAATCTCTGGACTCAACAGGACTAAACAAGAAAATTTCCAAATCATTCACTGACCCTAATTTCTTCTGACACTAACGCCTAAGTTATCAGCAATGCCATCTGTTAAGGACATGTTCTTTGTTCACGCTGATCCCCACCTGGAAAGCACACCCAATGCCACCAGCCCAAAGGTACCCTGATGAAAAAGAAACAAAAAAACAGAGCAGACTAAGAAGAGAACATGTAAGGGAGGTGGTCAAACGCCAAAGTAAGAGGAGTATGTGGGACATTTGTGCAGAGCACCTTGTGGGACTCCAGAGACAGTCATTCAAACAAAGCCTCCCTTGGGCAGTCCAATAGAACAAGGAGAACATTGCAAGTCAGGAGACTTACATTCCAGTCATATCTCTGCTACTCAACGCTGCGTGACTTAACCAAAGTGTTTGTTTTTCTAAGTATCAGCTTCCTTATCTATTAAATAATACAAAATTGGACTAGATGATCAATAACTTTAATAGCAAATTCCTATTAAAATCCTTTGGTAGTCTGGATCTATACTAATCAATCAAGAGTAAAATCCTACGATCTGGAAAGGACAGTGTGACATAATGCTTTAATGTAATTGGTAAAGTACTATGGAGGGACAAGAAATCTATTAAGAGTCTTGGCTCCATATGGTAACTGGAGGTATCCAAGCACCCATTGATCTGAAGAAAGTAAGGAAAAGAAAAAGGCTTGATAAGAGACGAGAAAAAGAAAGGGAGAGAACATGGACACTAAATACCAGGAGAATCTAATTACTTGGGAAATAGAAATTAATAAAAGGAATGTTCAGGCTGGAACAAAGACAGATCCAGAAAAATCTAGACAAAGAAGAGTCTCTCTCACTTTGAACCTATAATACAGCATAGGATTCAGTCACACATTTGGATGCATTGGGCACTTGTGCTGTGTAGATTAAACATGTTACTTCAAGATATTCTGACTCTAAGTGACACATACTAGAGGACTGTTGCCTTGAAACTTAGGTAACGTTTTCTCTGTAGCACTGGGAACTGAAGCTAGAGCCCAGCATTCACCATAAATGACATGCCTAGCCCAGAGTTTGAACTCTTTCACATTTTCAGTTTTATCTAGTTTTATCTCGTATTTCTGTTATGCTGCCTTTGAGTAATATAAAAACACATTACACATAGTCTTCTGGGACTTGTCTGCTTTTTTCAGTATCTACCTGTCTGTCTGTCTATTTATTGTGTATTTGAATGCAAGTGCACACAAGCCACAGTCCATTCTTAAAGTTTAGTTACTGTGTATACAGCATTCTGCCTGCATGTGTGCCTAAGCACCAGAAGAGGGCACCAGATCTCACTATAGATGGTTGTGAACTACTGTGTGCTTACTAGGGATTGAACTCAGAACCTTTGAAAGAACAGCCGGTGTTCTTAACCTCGGAGCCATCTCTCCAGACCCAGAAGTCAGCTCTTAACAATTCCATCTTGTTCAGGCAGGGTCTTTCTTGTCATTTTATCTCCGACTTCTGCCACCTCTCTCCACAGGCATTACAGATGCTTACCAATAAATCTAGCTTTGCTATGTGGGTTCTAGGTACTGAACTTGGGTCATCAGACTTTTTTTTCTTTTCTTTCTGGTGAGCCACCTGCCTCTGCCTCCCTGAGCACTGGGATTAAAGGTGTAAACACCACATTGGGCTTGGGTCATCAAGACTAGTATGGCTAGCACTTTTACCTACTGAATCATCTCTTCAGCCTGACTTGCCAATGTTTAATCAATATTACTAAGATTTGTCTATTTTATTACATGCTACTGATGTCCTTCATTTTCACTGCTCAATAATAATCCAATGTAATTATATCAAGATCAAATTGTCTTTTACTCCGATGGTGAGGATCTGAGCTACTTCTAAGATCCGCTGCTCAAGTCTTGTTGTGAGCATTCCTGTACATGTCTTTGAGTTTGCATAAACAGGAATGAAAATGCTATGTCAAAGAGATAAACTATGTTGCTTTATAAGGTAAAGTCAAATTGTTTTTCCGGGCAGGCAAGATGGCTCAGCGAGTAAAGGCACTTAGTTGTAACCAAGCTTCGTGACCTAGTTAGACCTCTAGAACCCTCAGTAGGAGAGGGCTGCAGTTAAGTGTCCTCTGACGTCCCAAGGCACGAATATGTGCACACACAACACAATACATGAATGTTGAAGAAACCTTTCTCCTGCAGTGGCTGTACCAATCACGTCTATACAGATAGTAAAGGGTGCCCTGTGGATTTTTACAGCCTTTGCTTTCACTGGGTATTATCAGATTTTGTGCTTTTTGTTGATCCACATGGTAAACAAGTTATTTTGGTTTTATTTTTATTTTTCTTCTCTCTAGAGGTTACACAGCTTTCATTTGAGGAGGGGCATTTCTTCAGTGAAATTATCATTTATATTACTTGCTTGTTTATTCAATAGGCTTTGTATTGACTAATACTCCTTTTTAATATCACTTGAGATTGAACTCAGGACTTGGTACATGCTCTAACACTTAGCTGTATACTGACCCTTCTTTTAAAAATCTAAGATAAGGTCTTGCTAAGTTGTCCACACTATACTTGAACTTGCTATATAGCTCAGGAAGGTCATAAACTTGTGATCGTGCTTCCCAAGATACTGTATGCCACCATACCTGGCCTAAACATTTTAAGATACACTCAATTAATATATACATAAAATGTTATGTATAGGGCTGGAGAGATGGCTCAGTGGTTAAGAGCATTGTCTGTTCTTCCAGGGACCCGGGTTCAATTCCCAGCACCCACGTGGCAGCTCACAACTGTCTGTAATGCCTTTTCCAAGGGATCTGACACTTTCACACTAATGCATATAAAATAAAGTTAAATAAATTAAAATATTTTAAAAAATGTTATGTATATAGCTGTGCAACACGTGCATATCCTTGGAGGCCAGAAGAGAGTGTCAGATTTCCTGAAACTGTGTAAGTACTGGGAACTGAATCTGGGTTCTCTAGAAAAGCAGCCAGTGCTCTTAACCACTGAGCAAGCCATCTCATAGCCCCTTTAAAATATATTTTATGATTACCCCTAAATTTTTATTCGTCTTACAGGTATCTTCTACCCGTTTGTAGCTGTCTATACACTCCTTTAAGCTATGCTCTGACAGCCAGGCGTGGGGGCTCAGCCTTTCATCCTGGCACTCGGGAGGCAGCAGCAGGCAGATCTCTGTGAGTGTGAGGCCATGGTCTACAGAATGAGTTCCAGGGCAGCCAGCACTACACAGAAAAAGCATGTTTCAAAAGAACAAAAGCATATGTGTTTGTAAGAGAGAAAGCAAGAGAGATAAGTGGAGAGCTTTAGTTTCAATGAGATCTGTCAAACTTTTATTAGTTGTTTCACCTTTTCTATTTTGTAAGTTTTTACCTAAGATTAAAACAAGCTGCTCCTTAATAGTTTAAGAGTCGTAAGACTATGGACAGAAGGGGTAACTCAGGGGCCAATAGTGTTTATCTCCAAGCCCTGGGTTCCATCCCCAAAGAAATAAACAAAACTCCAAAATGCTATTTGGGCTTGGTTGCCACTCATATTTTCAATTTTTGTTGAGTTATATTTTTCTAGTCTTGTCAAAGTTTCAAATTATTGATAGAGCATTCACAGACTTTACTCCTCAGCTTTAAAACTTGTTACATCGGCAGGTGTACTGAATTTTTGTTCACAACGGTGCCCACTCTTCTTCCACTAACCACACCTACAGGCTGACTTCACTGCACACGCTAGGCAAGCACCGCACCCCCATTTGTCAGTCTGGTTTTAAATAGGATCTCACTCTGTAATCAAAGTGGCCTGCAACTTACCACATAACTCAGATTTCTCTTGAACTCATGGAGACCCTCCTGTCTGCCTCCTAGGGTTTCAATACCCAGCTTTTGCTAAGTTCCTTAAAAGAAGCATCTGGCTTTTTCAGTCTGTATTGGCACACTCATTTTTCTTTTTACCTATCATTGCCTCTTCATTTTTGATTGGTTTGTTCTATCATTAAAAACAGTTCTTTGTTTTTTGTAGTACTGAAGATTGACCTTAAGGGTTCTCGTATGCTAAGACTCCACAATGGACCTACATTCCCAGGCATTTTATAGGTTTATTTTGAAACAGGTTCTCAATAAGTTGCCCAGGCTGACCTCAAACTCATGACCCTGTTGCCTCAGCCTCCTGAATATCTGAGGTTACTGATATATACCACCATAACTAGATTATTAGTTTCGTAGTTCTGTGACTGTAGGTATGTTTCCTTATTTCTACAATGGTTATAATTACTAAAAATACTAAATACCAATCTATTTTTTAATAACAATCTATTAAAAAATCTAGTATAACTGCTTTTCTATAGAGGACATGCAACTGCATGGTGGCCATCACTTAGATAGAGGCTCCACTGAACAAGAACAAAAACAGACCAAAGAGTAACATGAACCTGGAAAACAAAGAGTTTTAACTCCAATTCTTTTTCTGAGCTAGATAATGCTAGAATCATCTCCTTAGAATCTGGACCACATTCATGTGTCTAGCATAAAGTACTTTCTCTTACATTCAATGTGACTCAGATAAAAGCAAATGATTACCACCATTAACATTTTTTAAAAGATTTATTCATTATTTATACAGTATTCTGCCTGAATGTGTGTCTGCATGCCAGAAGAGGGCACCAGATCTCATTATAGATGGTTGTGAGCTACCATGTGGTTGCTGGGAATTGAACTCAGGACCTTTGTAAGAGCACCCAGTGCTCTTAACCTCTGAGCCATCTCTCCAGCCTAACCATTTAAATTGTAAAAGACTGCTGAAGAAGAATAATGTCTCCAAAATTATAAGATCAAAATAATGACTCCAAAATCTTTTGTTGTTGTTGGTTTTTTGTTGTTGTTTTGTTTGTTTGAGACAGGGTTTCTCTGTGTAGACCAGGCTGGCCTTGAATTCAGAGGTCTACCTGTTTCTGCCTCCTGAGTGCTGGGATTAAAGGTGTATGCCACCACTAACCAGCTCTCCAAAAATTCTAAGACTCCAACATTCAAAACTATTCAAACGTGAGTTCACATGTATACATGTAATTTGTAATTGCACATATCAAAAATGTAGTTTACAGGGGCTGGAGAGATGGCTCAGCGGTTAAGAGCACTAGTTGTTCTTCCAGAGGACCCAGGTTCAATTTCCAGCACCCACATAGCAGCTCACAACTGTCTGTAACTCCAGTTCCAGGGTATCTGACACAGTCACACAGACATATGTGCAAAAACACATAACGAACCAATGCACATAAAAATAAATAAATCATGTTTTAAAATGTGGTTTACATGGGCATGATGAGACATGCCTGTAGTTTCAGTTCTTAAAAGGATCTAGAGTTTAAAGTCATCTTTGGACACACACTGAGTTCAAGGACAGCATGGGCTACACAAGTCCATCTTAAAAAACAAAGCAAATCTGATCTATAAAATCCTGTGCTTCTTTCAGTTATTCATTAACCTTTTCTTACACTGCATAAAACACCATTCTTAACAATAACTACCCTAGCCTCATAAATCTAAATTTCCAATGAGAGAAAACACAAAGAGACAGATTATATATCCATGATTGGAAAGGGTACTGACAAAGACCAAGTGTCCATGATGGGAGACAGCACAGAGTGTGTGTTCACAAATGGATGCAATATAAAGAAACAAGGTGGCCAGAGTATTGCTTACCTGAGTATCCAAAGGAAATACTGGAGATGGGGCTCAGGTAGATGCCTTTGCCATAGGCTGCTCCATGCAGCTTGCAGGGAAACACCAGGATGAATATATGCGCCTGGGACCCCCATGGCTCTATATTAGGCATCCATAACACTTATGCAGCCCTCTGTCCCTCCGCTTATCTACCTTCTTACTCATTCAAACAACTAAAATCACCTACTCTTGAAGAGCTGCCTGGCTGAAAACTGCTTGCTTACGAAACACTAGAGATCAGTGTCCTGGAGAATGGAGTGACAGGGCCACTGAGTCACTGCCTCAGCAATCACACTTCTGATCTTAGGCCTTCACACATTTTCAGTTTCTCAACAAAGGGACCATGAAAGAGGTAGCAGGAAGAGGAACAAAAACCACTTCCAAATGTCTCAGGGCAATGAAATAAGTCTTTGTACAAACTCCTTGAAGAGCCACAAAGTGGAAATTCATTGCCATTTTAATAGGTTCATTCCCATTCCCCAAATTACCAAAATACACAGCTCAACTTAAAATACACAACAGCCACATTCTTTCTACATTTACAATTCTGCTTTTTCTGTGGGGAAGTTCCCCAGACAGGCTAGCGAGGAAGAGATATTCAAACAAAGCTGAGTGAGGTAGGAAATGGAAAGAAAGGGAAAGGGACACAGCCTCACCTGCAATTTGGTGTAGGATGCATTGACCAGCCCATTGCGCAGAATTGAATGCCAGTTCTCAATGTGGGACCCACTGTAACACAGGATAAACAGTTACATGTCTCCTCATGGTATGAGATTCCTAGGAGTACTTCCAAGACTGCCATTCCCACCCTCCTTACCCACACAGTTCATGCAGAGGGACAGACATACCTAAAGACTGACATCCTCACAGATATAGTTATAAGCAGCAAGAAGTGTGTGTGTGTGTGTGTGTGTGTGTGTGTGTGTGTGTGTGTGTGTGTGTGTATGAGTGTGTGGTTAAACCTTACATCAGTTGTTCAGCTAACCATATCTAAACCCTTAACTACTGGCTTACTATTTCCATTTGCCTACTTTTCTGATGTTTCAAATTCAATAAATTCATCTCAAATTCAACACACTTATCACTGATCTCAAATACTGTTTCTAGTCCAGAGGTCACATCATATTTTTTTAAAATACTAACACTCCTTCTAAATTACCGTTAATATGGTGGTCTTTTTCTACCCACCTTCACAGTTAGAGAAATAAATTGTAGATTTCTTCTAAAATCTTTCAAATCTATCCTTCCAGTCTGTTCCTTTTTACCTTTTAACATGTAAATATTTTTCATTCAACTATATCATAAGCAATTTAAAAGTAAAAACCATGTTATACATAGCATTTTATACTTCATAGCACCTACCACAGTAGCATTTAACAAATAACTGCTCACTACTTCACAATCATGAAAAACAAAACTCATGTATCTCAAGACCCTGCTACCCTATCCCACCTACTGCCATCCAGCCTCCACCTTCCTTACTGGAAGGCAAAGGTGCTTCCGTAGAGCTTCTTGGCGGTCCGGAACCGAGCCTCCTTGGCAGGAGGGCTGCTCAGCAGGAGAAATTGGTGTGAGGTGTGCATGAACTTCAGCTGCTGCCCAGGGTGGGGGTGTGATAAGAAAAACAAAACAAATAGAGATCAGGGAGGGAAAGGTTGGGTACAGGAAACAAATCAGATTTAAACCAACCACAAACAAGGACAATAAGAACAAGGGTAATACATCAAAGACCATGCTGATCGACAGTACCAACCAAGCTCATTAGGGATCGATATGGTTAGTGGGCACAGAGACCCTCCTTTGCCTCTCACCACAAGCTTGAAGCTTACAGAGGGAGAATAATCACTTACCCTGCTGAGAGGTAGTTTGACAATGTGTGACCTGTTGCTAGAAATGATCCTGGGAAGAAACAGAAAAAGGGGAAGGAACGAAATAAGTATGTGGTAAAAGAGTCCTGAAAGAACAACTTCGAATATAGGGACAGCAGATAAGATTTCAGTATCTGAATTGCATGATTATATCCAGGTCACAGCTGACATTTCTTTTGAGTAATAATACTTATATGTAAATTATGTATAAATGTGTAGATTGTAAAAAGAAGCTACCAACCAGACCGACTAGTTATCAAGAAAGTAAACAATGGATAATAAGAGTCAGGGAGAAGGCGACTATATCTAGGGAGAGAAAAGCATGGAACAAAAAAATATTAGGTATTATTAGAGGGGGGACTGGTCTGAACTAAAAATGGTTAAACTTGTGCCTGTGGTTTGAAGTCTCAAAACTGAGACTCAGGAGCCATCCTGCATAAGCTCAAAGGAACCTAACGTCTCCCAAGAATAGGAAAATAGAAAGATACTCTCTAGGGGGAAAAGACCCAGAAGAAACTAGAATGAGCTTTCTGAAGGAATCAAGGACAAGGCAGGCTGTGTTTAGGCTGAACACAGAGGGCAGGAGAACAAAGGCATAGAGCCCTGAGTGGCCTCCAGTGGCTACAATGTGTTTTCTGTACCTGCTCTATGTACTTATCCCGTGACGGTTTCAATTGGTGCGGGTACATGTGCTCTTGGAGACCACAAATCAAGTTCCGCTGTTGTTCCTCAGGAGATGTCCATCTTGTTTTTGGAATTATGTCTTTCACTGGGACCGGGGCTCACTGGCTGGTAAACCAAAGGGATCTGCCTTTCTCTACTTCTCAGTGCTTACAAGTATATGCCATCATGCCTGGCTTTTTGTACGGGTGCCAGAGATGAAACTCAGCCCCTGTGCTTACATGGTAACTAGTTCACCAATTAAGCAGTCTCCCCGAGACTTAGACTGCCACTTGGGAGTCTCTGTCACTCATGCTACGAAGGAATAATCTACTGCGCTATCTACTGCGCTGGCTTCTCAGAGTGAGGCTGGCTTGGAAGGAAACAAAGTAGAAAGAAAAGTTGTCAGGAAAACAGAAGAGAAATCAGCAGCACAGAGTCAGAGGAATAGGGGACAGCCAAATTCTTTGCCAGCTGTAGAAAACAACAAGAGTACATACACCCAGCTCTAGCCTCTCTACATCAGGGAAGGAGATAGCAGGTATAGATGAATTTCTTTGGACACACAGAAAACTAAGTTGAAAGGAACTGAGATAAGAAACTCAAAACCTAAAGTCAATAGCATTAAATTTTTGAAAATTGCTGAGCCTAGCTGGATGGGGTAGTGCACACCTGTACCTCCAGAACTCTGGGAGGCGGAAGCAGATGGATCTCTATGAGTTCAAGGCCAGCATGGTCTACAAAGAAAGTCCAAGACAGCCAAGGGTATACAGAGAAACCCTGTCTTGGAAAAAAAAAAAAAAGAAAAAGAAAAGAAAAGAAAAAGAAAATTGCTGCACCATCATGGGCAATATCTTAGAACTGAAAAAACTCTAAAACCATTCCACACTGCATACTGTACATGACAAATACACACACTTTAAAATATTAGTGAACTCTTTGTAGGATCTTAGTTACTGTCGAAATCAAGGCTTGCCAGCATAACACAAGAAAAAGTAGTCAAATTTATAACCTTGTACAGAATGCTGACATGCCTCTAGGAGACGGTGTAGACCATGTCCCGTAACTTTTCTTTCCCACTCCCTATAAAGCCTGCACCATTCTATCCATACCACTGCAGAAGAGGATGAGCCAAGGGATCCAGCTTGTCCATCTGTTTCTTGATTTCCAAATATGAGCCCTGTAAGACAATGGCCATAAGATTATCTCACAGGAGAGAAAGGACCCCTCCCACTTTCTACAGGCTACAGGGGCCCAAGGCAAGATAGGTAGTTGGAGGAACGAAGACAAGGGGGTTCCCACCCTCAAAGAGGCCCAGTTGGGTTGGGAACACTTATAAATATGAAAATGACTGAAGATGCTTACAAAACAACATGCAGGTGGGTCTCCCTCATTTTATGCAAGTCCTACAACTCTAAAAAGGTTGCTTATAAATTAAAATAAATAACATCAATGTCCTCCAAAGATTAGGCTAAAGAATCCGATAGCAAATCTTCACATAAAACAGTCTTTCTAATAAATAACCTTCTGTTAATCTGCACTGTGATATAGGATTTGCTGAGAAGAGCCCACCTGGAAATGTGAGTACAAATGAATGTCTATTCATGCAGAGACTGCAGACGAGGGGTGGGGGAATCTGGTGAGGGACAGCCTTGAGTCAAAGGATGATCTCTGCTCCGTGTGGCTTCCCCACCCCTAGAAGGACAGAAGATGCAGCCCCTGGATCTAGCTCCTTATCTTCAAGCCTCCTCTTCACCCTCCCAACCTTGGGCAGAGGTCTTTCCCACACTTTTCTAATTCCCCAAGAACTATGGAAAAACATTAAAATATGAACAACTTGTGAAAGATCAGTAGCAAAAATAAAGGTTGAGAGAGACACTAGGAGTGAAGAGATTTGAGGTAAGAAAGCTAACACAACAGAGAACAAGAACTGGAAAGTTTACAAAGGAAACATAAGAATTTGAGTAGTTTCTCTAAATCTTTATCCTAGTCTCATGAATTACAAGCATGAAAGAGCACTGAGCTAGACAAAGAAAAGGCAAAATACCTGGGTCATCTCCCGAATGGACATCACACTATCCAGAGCTTTCTGAAGCCGCTCATAATTCTTCTTCTGTTGATAACCAAAGAGAAGAAAATACTTAGACAAATAAATACAAATCAGATACAAAGATATGATGAAAGAGAAGGTCAGCTTAAGTCTTGACTTGTATGCCATGGAAACACAAACTTTACCAGTAAACTCTATAGTTACATGTAATTAACTGGGTAAGTCACTAGACACCTTAAAGTATTATAAGTCCTGTTTGTAAATGACAGGGGTGTTCTGATTGTTTGAACTTTGCATGTCAAGAGTTTGGTGATGCTAGGGATTGATCCTATGGCCTCACACATGCTGATAAGAGCTCTCCATTGAGCTAAACAATTGAGTATACTCACCATTAAGTATAGTTACTCTGTAACTAAAAATAGTATTTCTGTGGTCATCCTCAGAGATAAATATATAAATCTAGCTATATTGGCCTAATGTACTGACAGATAACAATGAGGGATTGTGATATAATACAGTGAGGGTTAATTTTAGAAGTCATTTTGAAAGCTGATGGCTCATGCTCTTAATCCCACACTTGGGAGGCAGAGGCAGAGGCAGGTGAGTTCCAGGACAGCCTGGCCTACAGGGTGAGTTCCAGACAACCAGGGCTAAAAAGAGAAACCATGCTTTTAAAAAACAATAGTCAATGGAATACATACTTAATTGGTCAACACATGGGTTTTTGGGTTTGTTGTGGAGGTGTTTTGGTGTTCAGATTAACAGCTGAATCAGCAGACTGGGCAAAGACGATCATTTTGGTAATAAAGATCTCATACAGTAAAGACCAAAATAGAGTAAGAAAGCTAATCTTCCCCAATCCTGGCCCTTGAATAAAAGGGTATTCCTTGCAAGTTGAGGGATCACCCTTCTCCTGGGTTTAGACTTGAACGATTACAAAACTGGCCCTTGTGGGTCTTGACCCTGCCTGGTTCTCACTTCCCTGGGTTAGAACTGGGACATGACTCACCAGAGACTCTTTGGGTCCTGCTCGCTGACTGTAGATGTAGGGATCTCTAATTAGGTGGGACTATTCCTCGTAGTAAACCCTCCCCTCTATAAGTCACAGGTATATGAAGGTAATATAGTTACAGTTATCCATACCATTTTAGCCGTTTCTTTGGAGGACCTCATAGGGTATTTTATATACATTATCTCTCTTTTTTTTAACACTCCACATAATACAGGCAGGCAGTTGAAACTTAGAAAAATAAAGTACCTTCCTAGAAACATTCAACTAGGAAGCCAAAGATCCTCTAACAGAATCCAGGTCTGGCTGGCTCCCATCAAGCCTATATACTTCATTGTTGCTCTGCTTTACTTTCTTCCCAGTCATGATTTCAATGTGTAGCCTAAGTCACCCTGAAATTTACTATGTAATCCAGGCTGGCCTCAAACCCTCAGCAATTTCCTATCTCAGTCCAAGTGCTCAGAATGCAGGTATGAGGCTGCATATCTAGCCCAAGCCTATATTCTCCCCATCACCATGTAACAGGTACTAATTTTCTTCCCTTCTTTTGACAAGCCCAGCTGTTTCATCAGATTACCCCTAGAGTTCAAGAAGCAAGTGTACTATTTCTTCTGTCCAGTACTTGAGCTGTTATGTGTATTGGAACGACAGCCCAACCTCCCATCATTTACTATTTCTGTTTGTTAGCTCTTTCTTCCCAAACAACTATACCTTAGGGTTAAAGGCCAGAGTCTTGGGATCAGTGGGGTCCACCACAGAGGGATAAGGCTCGAAAATGATGCTTTTTCTAGGGGACTCCAAAGCTGCTCTACACATGGCCACCAGCAGATCTACCACCTTGGGAGAGAAGAAAAAGAAAGAACTAAATTACTGCCCAGTTCTAGGATCAAGTGATCTCCAGAATTCAAATGGTTTCATGCCTTCCTAAAAATTTTAAATATTAGGGCTAGAGAGATGACTCAGAAGGTAACAGTACTTGATGCTCTTGCAAAGAACCCAGGATCAGTTCCCAGGACCCGTATGACAGCTCACAACAGTCGGTAGCTCCAATTCTAAAGGATCTGATATCTCCTTTCTGATCTCTTTGTCCATCAGAAAACCCACATGGTACACATACATACATGCAGGAAAAACACTCATACCCATAACATAAAGATAAATCTTTACCTAAAGTGCAAATACTAGCAAAATTATTAAAGAAAAGAAATACCATCTCCAATCCCACAAATTCATTTGCTCCCAAGTAACTATAAAATTTGATGAATATCCTTCCACATATTCTGATAAAAAAAGGTTATCTGTTCTTTCCTTTGTGGGCAAAGAGGGCTGGGGAATTAATGGAGGATCTCATCTCTGATACACATTTGTAAATCTTTAACTGAAATAACTGTCCTGCTTTGGCCCTCCAAGCAGCTAGGAAGCTAAAGGAACATGCCACCACAAGCCTGACAGGTATTTGATTTTGGACATAACTGTATATTACAATTTTACGTGTATAAATAGTATCTGTTCAAAATTTTCAACATAAAAATATGCCATAATTTGAATGGCCCTCCAACAGAGTCCAGTATCCATTTTTGTTTTATTAAAAGCTTTCATTAAGCATAAAAGCATATTTGGAAGCTAAACTACAAGGAATAAAATTGCTGGGTTCCTTTGTTTTTATTTTTTTGTTTTATTTTGAGATTGGGTCTTCATATGCAGTTATGGTTGGACTGGAACTCACTATAAAGACCAAGTTAGCCTAAAACTCACAGAGATGCTCCTGCCTCTGCCTCTTAAATCCTGAGATTGAAGGCACTGCCATCATACCTGGCCTCTTCTGCTTTTCCTGATCCCAGTTCCCCAGTGTCTTTTTCCTCTCTCATACCTCTGCTCCAGTAGCCACCTCCTCTGCGGCTCCCGACATGACTCCCAGGGTGTAAAAGGAGAAGACGCATAGTTCACGAGTACAGACAGCTGGCTAAAGGGGCACATTAAACAGACAGCAGATGGATGGTTGTTATTGAGAAGATGTAGGGAGAGACAGAACTGACTTTAGGCAACACCAGAGTAAGGCAAGAATCTGGGGTGTGTTGAATGTTGAAGGGGACTATCAACCAAAATTTAAATGCCTTACTAGTAAGTCTGAGTGATCTTGTCTACCTATAAAGTTTTTTCTGGTCTTTAGGGTGGTTACATGTTTTCCCTTCTGAGTTTCCAGAATATTGTTCCTCACTCTTAAATATATACACATAGATTATAATATGTAGCTAAGTGTTCTGCCTACCCACAGAGGTTTGGGAATCACCAAGTATACCCTGGTCAATACCAAATCCCTGTTTATAGTCCAAAGAGGACTACTGAAATTTATTTTTTTAGAAAACAATTATTTCTAGAGTCTCCAGCAATGTGGACAAAACTTATCCTTTAATACAGGCCTAGGAAGAAATGGGAAGTAAAAGGCTGTGGCCAAGAAGGAGGGTGAGAGCAGGGGCCCACACCTTGAGCATGGAGCCATTCTGGAAGACATGCTGCTCATCACACACCACACAGTACTCATTCAACGTTGGGATCCTCTGTTCTGCATACTTCATGATCTGGGGAGAGAGCAGAGTTTACATCCTTTAGAATTACAGAGGTTTTCAAGCTGTTTTTAGCTTAGACCCTGAACTTCCACTGACGGCCTTCCTACACTGTTCCCTCTGTATGGTACTGTACAGATAAGATCAGCATGGCCTTCCAAACACAAGTCTTGAGCTGACATCCTGCCTCTCCTATTTACTATCACATAACCAGGCAAGTCAGCTAAATTTAGCCTTGTCTGCTTCATGGGAACATAGGTATACTCCAAGAAGTAAGATTTGTCCACTGAATTTGGGCATTAAGCCTGTCAGCCTGAGTTTCTGGGACCTATAGGCAGAAACCAACACCCAAGAGTGTCTTCTGACCTTCACACAGTGTTACGGTACACATGTGTGTACACACACACACACACACACACTCTTTCTTCCCTCTAATTAATTAATTAGATTAAAAAAATAAAATTTTAAGGCAGGCAATGGCAGTACATGCCTTTAATCCCAGCACTTGGGAGACAGAGGCAAGTGGATCTCTGTGAGTTCAAGAACAGCCTGGGTTGAGTTCCAGGATAGCTAGCGCTGTTTCACAGAGAAACCTTGTCTTAAAAAAAAGGGAAAGAAAAGAAAAAGGAAATGTTGGTTTTAGTCTTCATCCTTATGTATCTGGTAAGTGGAGGGCACGGGCCACAAGGCAGTGGAGAGGCCGCAGGACAACACTACGGGGTCAGGCCTCTCCTTGCACCTTCATGTGCATTCTGGGGGCTGTCAGACCTGCTCAAGCGCTTTTGCCAGCTAAGCCATTTCAAGGCTCCCATGGAAACAGCTAATAAACAGGTCCTAACTACAGTTACAGTGGCTGTAGTCATTACAGAATTTCTACTTGTGTCATTAGAGTATTCAAGTCAAGGTTAGATGCTGGATGGCAGGACTTAAGTCCTACCACCTAGGACAATTAACCCATCTCCTACACACGCACACACGCATGCACACGTACGTACACACACCCCACACACAGACTCCATGCTAAGAAAACGGCACAAATCAGGAGGTCTTATAGCAATATCTAAAACTGCTCGGTTTTAACATTTTTCTTTATCTAATACTGACTTAACCTGTTCTTATGTATAAATCAGGTTGTTCCCATTTACATGTCTATGAGTTGGTTATTGAGCCTGTAAGTCAGTGGTTCCACACCTGTGGGTCAAGACCCCTCTGGGGAATGGAAAGAACCTTTCACAGGGTTCGCCAAAACCACTGGAAAATATTTACATTGTGATTCGTAACAGTAGCAAAACTACAATTATGAAGTAGCAATGAAAATAATTTTATGGTTGGGGGTCACAGCAATAGGAAGGTTGAGAAACACTGCTGTAAGTGTTCTCAATAATGCTGTGATCCTCTTAAGGATGGAAGCCCGGCTTTCTTTCCTCTTAGTTATTCTATCAATACTCAATATAGTTCTGGAAACAAATCAACTCAGGAAATAACTGACTCAAGAGCTAGGAGATCGTAGGCAGTTAGATGGGTAAACAACAGAGACAAGCTTTGGAAAAAAAGCTCTGAAGTTGATTACCTGGACGAGGAATCCATACTCCAGGGTGGGGATGTTCTTGCAGTGACCACTGACCTAGTAAGAGTACAAAAAAGACCCCATGAGTCTCTTACAAAGTGGGGCCCAAACACACCTATTTTATACGCACAACCGAGAATTCTCCTAGAATAATTAAGCCTTAGCTTAGATCAACCTAAGTACTCAGAGAGCTGGAGAGATCGTTACAAGTTTTTGTTATAGGTTCTGGGAAAGTTCACCTGTCTTTAACCCTCTTCAAAGTTCGAATAGGTTCACACAGCAGCTGACTACCAAGTAGTAACCGTAACCTAGTAATATTATACATGACTTCTCTGGGCATGCCGATCTCCAGATTCTGCTTCATAAACTACTATCAGACAAACCTCTCAGACATGACAGCTTAGATACAACCATTTAATAATTAAAAACTATTCCATTCTATACATTCATGATATATACCTGGACTTGGGTGGAAAGCTCTAACCCCCTCCCTCCCCAGCCCTTTGAATAGTTATCCCCTATATTTCCACCCTCACCCTCCTAATGCCCACATCAAACCATTCCCAGCCCATGTACCAAAGGTGAAGTCCGTGCTGGGGGAGGGAGGCCCACGTGCTGGGGGCACAGGAGACCTGCCTGGGGGCTAGGGGGATAGCCAAACACCTCTACTTTTGGGTTCTTCATGGTGCAAGAAATGGAACGATTCATAAGGCGTCCAACTCTAAGCTCTGGTACACCCAGTTTGCCTTTCAACATGGAGTCCTGTATGACAGGAAAACTGGGAGACCTGCAGAGAAAGAGCAAAGAAAAGGTAAGAAAAGTTGGGTGGTGGATGCAGAGGCAGAAAGATCTCTATGAGTATGGTCTACAGAGTGGGTTCTATGATAGCCAGGGCTACAAAGAGAAACCCTGTCTTAAAAAAAAAAAAACCAGAAATAAAGAAAAGAAAGAAGGAAGGAGGGAAGGAAGGAAGGAAGGAAGGAAGGGAGGGAGGGAGGGAGGGAGGGAGGGAAAGAAACAAAGAAAAGGAACAAAGAAAAAATGAATAAAACTGGGAATTCATTATGAGTTCTAGAAGAAACTTAGAAAAAAGAACATCACAGGCCACAAAAGATCACAAATATAAGGGATAGTCTATTGTTATCTTAAGTAGTGTCAAGAGAAAATAATAAATTACACAACTGGCCTTTATATCATTATTTGTATGTTCTTCAGGTTGTGGCATAGAAGAAAGACAGAGGCTAGCCTAGGCCACTGTGTCATTAAAACTAAGTATGGCTAAGTATATTCTTTGAAGATGGTGTGCTCATTTTTTGTTGTGAGAAGGACTAAGCATTCAACACTATGCTAAGCAAGTAGTTGCATCTTGAACCTTGCCTAATGTTGACCATCCATAGTGATCACTGAGACACTACAAATGTAGAAATGTGACCACCTTTGGAGGATGAGAAGACACTGAAGTGCAGAAATGTAAAACCAGGGTCAAAGGGGAGCAAGGTGTATTTCCAGAGCTTAGATATCAGTACAGTACATGCTCCATAAGAGCAGGAAGTTAGTATCTATTACTCTGTCTTTTCATGACAAGAAATAAAGATAAGAGCTGATGAGAAGACAGAAAAGACAAAGGGCTTGAAAAATGTTTCAGCAGCTCTTGAGGAGGACCCAAGTTTGATTCCCAACACCCACATGGCAGCTTACAGCCATCTGTAACTCCAGTTCCAGGGGATTCAATACCCTCTCTTGGCCTCTGAGGGTACTAGGCACATAAATGGTGCAAGCAAAAAACCCATAAATAAACAAACAAACAAAAAAAGCAATTTAAAAAATATGGAAAAATAATACACTTGCCTCCAAAAGTTAGATACTGAATTTTACATAAGGGATGAGTTACAAATATTGAAACAAAGAAGAAGGATAAGAATACAAAGGGGATCAGTACCATGTGTTGCTATTAGTAGCTGAACGTTTAGAATTTAGTGGACTCAGAGAAAAGACATAAGAAATTAATCTAGGCATCTGAGAAGGAAACAAGAAAGGTATTTTGGAAATGATTAACTCTAAGGAAGTGCTTACTTGGGAATGGGTGAGAAGATGCTGAGGCCAGCTCGGAACTTCTTGATGGTACCACTTGCCTTGAACCAACTGTGTCTCTTCTCCTGCTGGGTCTTCAAGAAATCATTGCTCAGATGTTTCCATTGTTGGGATGTAAACATACCAAGGATCCTGGAAGATCAAGAAGATTAGGCAATTTCTAACAGAAGAACAGGACTAATAGAGGAAATTAATCTACTCATAGACTATAAAGCTAGTTATGATAGAATAACGTATGCCTAAAGCATCCTTGATTTAACACTGTCCCATAGAAATACTGTCTTAAAGCACCTTCATCCTAGGAATAATAACTTACTCCCATTACCTAACTAAATGGGCTGCAAAATTTCTGAAGAGACTATAAAGGTGAACATTCAGCCTAGAAAGGTTTAGTGTCACAGATAACTTACATGGAGAACAGAACAGAGGTGGCAAAAGAGAATACAATCTTGCAATAGTGCAGTAACTATGGCCATGAGGTACCACCCGTGTTAGGTGAATCTCTGAGCTTATGGCCTTCACCTTGCAACCCAACTTGTCAATCACCTATCCTTGACCAGTTCTTTGAAGAATTCCTCTAGGCTATCATGATAAAACCACATCAGCTTCTTCAAACTCAAAACTTCACCTACAACCAATCTCTTTTTCTTCTCATCAGAGAACATCATAAGGTGTCAGTTTCCCTAATTTTTCTAACCCTAATACAAAATCTATTTCTACTTCCAACTCTTATCTCCAGCCCTTCATTCTCTGGAGACAAGGTAATCCTATTTAAGACTGACTTCTCTATTTGGGCTCCACCAATGTCTCTTGTCTGTAGAGACCACTATCACACCCTCCTGTCCTGTCAGTTCCTTTCCCAAAGTCTCTAAAATATTTCATTTTTCTCCATCTCAGCTAGGCAAGCGCTCTACCTCTGAGCTGCATCTTTAAGGGGAACCAGGTTCCTCTGACCTAGTTTTCATGTTTCTTCTTCCCCTGTCTACCCTCCTGAAGGTTTCTTGGTTACTTTGAGTGTTAAAACATGTTCTACCTTTGATTCTATCCTCTTTTCATCCTTTCATTCTCTCCTGTAACAGTCCTACATCTACTGGTTTCAAGCCCCCCACACTGATGCTTCTCTCCAGCCCTAACCTCTCCTGTGTCAAGTTGATATACTGCATACTGAACATCTTGTATATCCCAAAGTTGCCTGTTAACAGCATGTTTAAAATTCTTATCCTACAAACTTAGGGGTTTTTTTTTCCCCCACAAATCCACTTTTATTTATTTACTTTTCATTAGTTTAAATCCAGGATGGGTACAGCATCACAGGGATTCTGTGTCCAAAGGCCTTCACAGAACGGTTGTTTTGGAATTTGGCGTGAACCATGCCACTCTTTCCATGGGACCAAGTTACTTTTCCCCAGATCACTCTGCTTTTGTTTGGTTTGCCTCCAGGAGTCACTGTATTGTTTTTTGCTTTATACACATAAGCACATCTGTTACCTAAGTAGAATTCAGTTTCACCTCGGGCATAAACACTTTCAATTTTAAGAAGGGCTATGAGCTCTCTTTGGTTCTGGAGACTTCTCTTGCAGCCAGCAAAAATGGCTTTGCACCACAGCCTTCCAAACATGTTTGCTGCTTAAAAGTCCTGTTCCCAGCAGGCCCCAGAAATCTGACCCTGAAGTTCAGAAGCAGGCTCTTCTTATGTTCTTATTGGTAGTATAAGGTATACTACTAGTATAAGATATTTGGGCTAGCAACCCTGGAATTATTCCAGTATTTCTGGATTCTTAGAATATTCAATATATCTAAATCAGCCCAAGCATTAATAAGTTTATATCCTGTACATCTGTTGTCTACACATATGTAGGAAAAACATTCACATATAAAATAAAATAAGTAATTATTTTTTTTTTTTGTTTGTTTGTTTGTTCATTTGTTTTCCAAGACAGTATAGTTCTGGCTGTCTTGGAACTCTCTCTGTAGACCAGGCTGAGCCTTAACTCAGAGATCTACCTGCCTCTGCTTCTGGGATTAAAGGCATGAACCACCACCAGCTAGTAATAAAAAACTGTAAACAAAGGAAAGTTATTCTGGCATTTTGCATGCTACCAGAGTGGTTTTCTAAGCTTTCAATAGGAAGCTGGAGATAACCAAATGGGTGCTTACAACCACTCTTAAAAAAAAAAAAAAAAAAAAAGACTTGTTTATTGATTATTTGTAGTGTTCTGCCTACCTGTATGCCTGCATGCCAGAATAGGGCATGAGATCTCACTAAATGATTGTGAGCCACCATGTGGTTGCTGGGAATTGAACTTAAGAGCTCTGGAAGTAAAGCCAGTGCTCTTAACCTCTGAGCCGTCTCTCCAGCCCAATATAAATATCTTAAAAGAAAAAAAAAAAAAAAAGCTTTTCTATAGATGCCAAGATGGCTCAGTAAATAAAGACTTGAATGAGTTTGATTACAGGGACCCAACATGGTAGAAAAAGAGAATTAATCCACAATTTCTCCTCTGATCTTCATACATACACTGTGACAAATGCACCATGACACAAACATGCCCATGTAATAAATACTGTAGTTAAACAAACCATGTTTCAGTGTCCTTGCTGCCTAGGCCAAAAGCTCAGTATCTCCCTGGAATTGAAGTCTCGTTTCTGGGTTTCTTACACCATTTCTTATGCTTTACCACATCTCCCCACACACAGGCTGCTTTGTGTGTCTATGTCCCTGCAAGAGTTATCCACTCTTGGAGTCTGTCTACATACATAATTCTTAGCCATATTTAAAATCAATTAAGCATCTTCCTTCTGAGGAAGATTAAGCCCCTCTTTCCTTTGTGTCCTTCTAAACTTTCAATCTATATTGACCTCTTATAGGAAGGGAAAGGAAAGTAAGAAAAATCCAAGGTAGGAAAATGTGCTTCAGTTCTCCAAACACTAGAATAATAAATCATTAGCACAAAAATCTTTTTTTATTGTTGTTTTGTTTTGTTTGTTTGTTTGTTTGTTTGTTTTTTTCAAGACAAGGTTTCTCTGTGTAGCCTTGGCTGTCCTGGACTTGCTTTGAAGACCAGGTTGGCCTCAAACTCAGAGATCTGTGTTCCTCTGCCTCCCGAGTGCTGGGATTACAGGCATGCACCACCGTGCCTGGTGCGCAAAAAATCTTAATACATTCAATACCCTAAGCTTGTCTAAGTCCCTGGAGCCTTCTGAGTAAACCACAAGAGAAAAACATGAATAGTGTGGCTCTGATTCCTGTACTTTCGCTTAAGTACTGGGTAATGAAGAACTTCTCCCTGAATTTTCAGAAAGTGTCATGTCTGACATCCAAAAAAATCACAGGCTTCTCCTCCACAACCAGAAATCTAGCTTCTCAATTTTATTTTAACTTTTCCTAGTAATCTTTTAGAGAAACATTCTTAGAAGAAAACATGACATTCAAGGCTCTGAGACATCTGTTATTAAAGTCTAGATTGTGACTGTCCCCCGAAGGTTAACATGCTGAAGACTGGGGCCCCAATCTGTGGCAGTACCAGGAAGTGGTAGAGTATCTGTGAGATAGGACTTGGTAGAAGGAAGAGAAGTCGCTCACTGCAGGCAGGCCCTTGTAGGGCTACCTGACCCCTCATGTGGGTGGGAGACTTCCTGTCTGTCTATGTTTGCCAGGCACATTCTAGGTTGGGCAGGCCCTTTCTACACCATGCTTCCACAACAGCACAACACTGTGCTGTCAAAGATCCAAATAAGGCAAAGCCACTATGGGCTGAAACCTCCAAATTATGAGCCAAAATTGACTTTTCTTCCTTCTAAGTTAAACGGTCACAGAAATGAGACGCTAAGATACACATATATTAGACTTTCTCTCTCACATGTCCATGACCAAAAGAAAAAAAAATTCTTACTTTTTCAACTGAAGCCCTAGCCCAAACCCTTCCTTATTCGATGGCTGGAAAACCTCAATTGATGGCTCTGCAAAGAAAAGAGAGAGTTTCCAATATGTATATATCAGTATGTGTACATCTCTAACCTCCACAAAGTCCAAAGTAACAGTCCAGTCGGACAGCATCCTCAGAGTCCAGACCCAGCAGTTGTTAGGGACCTTAGGCACAGCCATCTTGCAGCGGAGAGCAGCTATGACTGCGGTGGCTGAACACAAAACTGCAACTTACCTAAAACATTATGAGAATTCTTATTTTCTTTTTTTTGTAACTTAATTGCTCAGTTTGTAAGTTTGGTTTTTGGAGAGGACAATGTGTTGGAATGTCAATAAGTTGGACATGCCTGCACAGCGGAGGAAGGAAACTTGAGAAAGCAATAGAATCTAGAAGCTATAAAATAAATTTCAAATATCTTCAGTAGAAAGATGAGAGTTTTGAAGAAGAATAAATATCTTCAAATCAATAAAACAATTTCACAAATCAAGAAGGCTATCAGATGACTAGAGATAAAGACACTAATGATAAAAATGGAAATACAGGGTAAGCACAAAGATCTTATTTCTAATTTTATTTTTACTTTAGTTAACTTAGGACTTTGGATCAGACCATACTCAGACTACCCACTTGTCCAAAATCACTGCCCTTTACCTGGTCCATCAAGGTACTGGGAGAGAGAAAACCGTAGCCTCAACACAATAGGTTCTGTTCGAAGGACCTTCCAAGCTGTAGATACTTCCTCCTAGAAGAAGAAGAGAAGACACTTCTGATTTACACTAGAGAGAAGTGGACGAGAAGTTTCCTCTCTGAGGAAATACACACATGTACATCACAGTCCACACCACTATCTGCTGATGCTCTTGACAGATGAAGAATAAATGCTCAAATACAGCACTCAAGAACAAGATACAAGATCTCAGGGAAAACCACGAGGCAAGCTACACATGCTGTTGGCAACACTCACATCAAGGAAGCTGATGTTGATGTGAAGGTCAATGTCCACGTCATCGATAGTTCCATATTCTCTACAGAGACACAGGCAACCACAGGTGAGGCTCATTAAGACAGAAAGAAGGAAATAGAGAGAAGGTAAAGCAGAACTGAACCTGGGACCAGGAGAAAGGGTAAAGGTAGCTTGACATTTCAGATCTTAGCTACATGTCAGGCCACTTGCATGACCACAGCCCTTCTTACCTCAAAGGTGAAACTACTGACCTAGAGGCATTTAGAATGAGATGGAACAGCTAAGAAAAGGAGTTCTAACTCCTAGACCCTACCATTAGCATGCTTAAATATTCTGAACAGCCTTTTATTACTAAACTCATAAATTTATTACCCCATTGTACCGTTAAAAAAACAAACAAACAAAAAAACACACCAAAAACCTCTAGCCTTTTAAAGATCATCGTCACCCTGAAGTGGAATCCCACCTGATGGACACGGAGTTCTCACTGTAGATCTCTTTCACTGCTTCAATGTCTGCATCAAGCTGTGGGTGTCTATATAGGTCAGCTGCACAGCTCCCCTGATAGAGCAGTAAAAACATCGATGGTAGCAGGGGTAGAAAGTTAGACAAAGGGAAAGAAAGAGAGAGAGAGAGAGGGAAAGAAAGAAAGAGGGAGAGAGAGGAAGAAAGAAGGAAGGAAGGAAGGAAGGAAGGAAAGAAAGAAAGAAAGAAAGAAAGAAAGAAAGAAAGAAAGAAAGAAAGAAAAGTAAAAGAACATGAAGATACACCAGGAACAGGAGAAACCAAAGTGCAGCACAGAGGTTCTTGATGGTAACCCTAACACAAATAGCATGGAACAAGTCTCTCCCCACCCCTCCAAGAACACGTCAGCAGGCCAACAGGCAGGCTTTGCTTAGAGTTCACATCCTTCAAGCTCTAGATTTTTCTTGCAAATTTTATCTTCTATGGAAATTCAGAAGAGTTCTCTCTGAAGAACATTCTGAGAGTCTGAGCAACTTTGCCCAGGACTTTGCTCTGGGTAACAATGATAATGTGTTCTCTCCAGGAGTCACTTAAAATTTGGCTAATGAGAGAAGAAAATGATTATTTCTAACTAACAGATGGGTAGCTTTCATGAAGAGGATACACTTTACTGTAGGATAATGACAAGTCCTAGGCATGAGCAAGGAAAATGAATCAGTTCTGAAAGACTCTTATCAAGCCCCAACATTACATCTCATTTCATCTCTCTTCAGAAGAACTTCTCTTTCTTGATATACCCAGCACATAAAATCTAAATTATCCAACACTGAGTTTTGAGGAGTGCAATCTCACCTGAACTCCATACAGAAATTCCTCTGATTCATTATCTCCTTCAGAATCATCATCATTCCAGAACTGGCCTTTGATGTCCTGGAGATAAACAAACAAACAAAAACAAGATGCAGCATCCTTTATTAGATCCTTGTTATTGCAGAATAGAGTAGGGCAAAGGACAGGAACTGGATCCTCACATTTCTTGGGACAGAAAGAAGGATTATGGCTGAAGCCTTAATACTTTTACTCCGCACACTTCACTCTGAGTCCAATATTTATCTACAACCTCGCTCTGACTAGGCGGGATAGAGGAAAACATACCTAAGCTCTGCCTCATCTCTTGTCTTACATGTTGTCTTTGAGGCAGGGTTTTGCTCTGTAGCCCTGGCTGGCCTAGACCTTGAAGCAATTCATCTGCCTCAGCCTCCCACGTGCTGGGATTATAGGTGCAGGGCATCACAGCTGGCTCTCAGCACTACTCTTCTATCTCCTAGAGTCTTAGGAAACACTCCCCTTTCTTTTAAAGGGAACAGCCTTACATGCAGCTAAAGTAACAGTTTCCACGTTCCTTTCTTTTACTTCAAACATCTACTGTCAAAAGGGCAAGAGGAGGAAATAGCAGAAAAAGGTAAGGTCGGCTTTGTCTTATCTACCCGCAGATGATTAGTTAGGAGACATGAAGAGTCAGTCCTCACCATTGGGTCAGTGGGTCTCACAAACACTCTCAGGTCAGTGCTAGGCAGCACCCCTCCATACCACCAACTGAACCCAGGCCAACAGAATGAGCATTTAGGAGACCACAGAATGAGACAACGGAGGGGATGATGTCATAGGTACTGGCGATCTGCTGGGGATGGCAGGCTCTGGTCTTGCAGGAATAAGTCAGTGTCCTGTAGAAGGTAGATAACAATTGGGTTCACCACTTACTAGTGGGGTAGTATACGCATAGGTATATTTTAGCCAACTATAGACACATGCAAAGAGGCAGAATTCATGTAGATACACATAGGTACACAGGCACACCTCAGCAGTTCTTTAACCAAGTTGAAAGCAAATAGAATATACATCTCTCTATTCCACTCAAAGTTGAAAGGTGGGACTCAAGTATCTTCTCTAGTCTAGATTACAATAAGCTTAAAGCAAGTAACAGCGGCAGGAACAACTCTATTCTAATCAGTTCACTTATGAACTATCACCAGCCTTAAGAATCAGAACTTGATCCTTTTTTAGACTCTTTGCTCCTATTTTCTATACTGGATCATTATGGTTTTTTTCCCTTTGCATATGCATTTGTGTGCAGGCAAATGTGTACGCAGGTACGTGTGTGTGTGTGTGTGTGTGTGTGTGTGTGTGTAGGCTCCCAAGATATGTGTGTGTGTGTGTGTGTGTGTGTGTGTGTCCCCAAGGCTGACTTTAGGAGTCTTTTTCAATCATTTTCTACTTGACTGAGACAAGGTATCTCAACTAAACCTGTATCTCACCAATACAGGCTAGTCTACCTAGTCAGCTTACCAAGATCCTATGCCCACATCCCCAGGGCTGGAACTACATGTAGCCACCATGCCCACCTGGCATTTATGTAGGCTCCAGGGATCAAAACTTTAGTCCTCACATTTGCATGGCAGACATTTTAACCAACAAGCTATATCCGTAGCCCCTCATTATTACTTATAAAAATTAGTTTTAGTTAAACTCAGTAGCACACACAGTCCCAGCAGTAAGGAGGGAAATCTAGGAAAAGGAAGATCACATGTTTGAGGTCAGCCTGGGTTACTATGAAGATTTTTGTCTAAAAAATAAATCCAAGAGGGCTGGAGAGATGGCTTACAGAGAACCTGAATTAGATTCCCAGTACCAGGCAGCTCATAACTGCTACAACTCTAGTTCCAGTGGACCCACCTGCACACATTCATAAAATCTAAAAAAAATAAAAGCAGTATTACTAGAAGCCATTCTATGACAATCACCTCATTTAGAGCTCTCAGTGACACTGAGGGTGCTCCGGTAAACACTGTCTGAGTTGTCACTGCCAAAACAAGGCTCCAGGGTCATCTTGGAACCTCCATACAGTTACAGTAATAATCCAACAGGCACTCAGACAAGCGCTAACCTCTTCCCCTACAACCTTCATCCTATTACAGTCTATTTTTAGCCTCGCTGAAGCCTTCACTAGCATCAGGTCAGGAAAAAAAAAATACTCAGCTATGAAATTATGAAGACTTGAAAGGTAGAGGTTGTCAAAGCTACTGAAACAACTCAGCAGTAGCGGAGCTACTTTCTGCAGCTCTCTAGATCAGTAGGTCACAGACATACATCTGGGGAACTTTCAACTAGGACCAAAACACAGCCCTACCCCATATCCAATCAGTACAATTTCATAAGAATTAAGCTTAAATGTTAAATCAGTTAAAAGCTCTACTATTAAGACAAAATTAGGAATTACTATTCTAGCCCTTCTTGGCTCTACAGATCCCTCAATCTAACCCACTCCAAACTCAGAGGTATTTTTGGTCATTGAGGTGATTCTATCCAGTCTTACTTTTCTATTTTCTACATCAGTGGTTCTATGTGGAACAGTGTGCCTAAAGCATCAACATTCCCTGGGACTTTGTTAAAATGCCAATTCTTAACTCTCAGCCCCTGGAACTTAGTGAAGCAGAGAAGCTAGGGCTGGAACTCACTGATGTTTTAACAAGCCTTAAAGTTGGGCTGGAGAGATGGCTCAGAGGTTAAGAGCACTGCTTGCTCTTCCAGAGGTCCTGAGTTCAATTCCCAGCAACCACATGGTGGCTCACAACCATCTATAATGTGATCTGGTACCCTCTTCTGGCGTTCGGGTGTACATGCAGACAGAACATTGTATACATAATAAAATAAATAAATCTTATAAAAGCCTTAAAGTTATTATGCTACATGATAAAATCTGAGATCCATTCCTCTAGGTCATTGCTACATGATAATATCTGAGAAGTGTTCCTCTAGTTCTTCCAAGGGTCTGTCTGTCACCTGTTCTCAGATACCAAGATAAACCTGGCAATTGGTCCAAGATGGAGCTATAAAGTACAATGCCAAAGCAAAATCTGTGTTGCAGTCCTTGGGTTGACAGTACTATCTGACTGATCAACATACAATATAGAAAAGTCAATTACAACTGAAGTTCTTAGAGATAGATAACCTGATATCCGATAATTGCTTTAAAATACTTCTGAGAGGGAGAATATGAGCTAGGTACAATTATATGTATAAAAAAACCTCATTGTTTTCAAGATCAATTAGAATTTTTTACTTTTATTTATTTTATTAGTAGTAGTAGTAGTAGTATTTTTGTTTTGTGGAGACAGGGCTTCTCTTTGTAACCATGGCTGTCCTGGATCTTGCTCTGTAGACCAGGCTGGCCTCGAACTCACAAAGATCTGCCCGCCTCTGCCTCCCAAGTGCTGGGACTAAAGGTATGTGCCACCACCACCCAGCTTTAGAATTTTATTTTCAATTTTAAAAATTAAGTATTATTCTAATTCCAAATAAAATAAGTGGGAAAATATATTAAATAAATTTTGCAAAATATTGATAGCTATAAACTAGGCATGCTGGCACATGTCTTTAATCTCTACCTTCCAAGTTCAAGGTCAGCTTGGTCTACCGAGTGAGTTCCAGGATAACCAGGACTACAAAGAGAAACCTATTTCAAAAAAAATTCCCAGAATTTAAGAAGCAGAGGCAAATGGATCTCTTTGAGTTCGTGGCCATTGTGGTCTAAATAATTAGTTCCAGGACAGCCATGGGATTCTAAAATCACATGCTCTCCTTAGAAAGTCAACTCTACATGTTAACAGCAAGATTCCCTTTGTCCCCCTGCTATTGTTCAAGCACAGTAGGCACAGTCCCTGTACACAGCCTTGCCTCTGCTGCTCTCCCCTTGTAGGATGCCTGCCTCTTCAGATATCCACACTCTGCTCAAAGGTCACCTTGTCTACACTGTATAAAGTACCACAGTAGCATTCTCTACCCTCTCTACAGTATTTCCTTCCCCACAGCTCGCATCACTCTAATGTACATTTATCTCTCACCAGAGTATAAACTGTATGTATCTGAGTGTTCTGTATGCACACCAGAGGAGGGAATCAGATCCCATTACAGATGTTTGTGATCCACCATGTGGTTTGCTGGGAATTGATCTTAGGACCTCTGGAAGAGCAGTCAAGTGCTCTTAACCACTGAGCCATCTCTCCAGCCCCTGACTGTAAACTCCTAGGTAGATTTTTACTGTTTTCAGTGTTATCAGCCTCTAGAACACATTTACTGAATTAGTGAATGATCCTCTCAGCTATGTACCTAGACAAATAGGAGATAAATATAAGAACTTAAACGCTGCTACTATACATCAACAAAAATCACACAAAATGCTTTTTAAAAGTCAAGACTTCATTCACCTTCAAAAGGAGCCCGAGAAGCAAATTGTGAAGTTCTAGGGTCTGGAACTTTTTTTTTTTTTTTTAGATTTGAAAATAAACAGTCAAATGCTGATCTGGATGAACATGGAGGAATAAAGAGAGAAGCACTACTGTCCAGCCTGGGTTGTTTTGGGGTGAGTAGAATGGCGGCAGCTTAGGCTAGAGGTGCCAACTTTTTCAAGGTCTTTCACTGTAGAAGTCAAGAAAACCCATGCATTTCTTCAGCGTTTGCTGCTTGGCTTCTGCTCCTATTAAAAGGAGGGAAAAAGAAATCAGAGTTTTTCCAAGGGAAAGATGGTTTTGAAATGACCAGCTTTTCAAAACAGACTGTTTTAGTGACAGAGACTTGAATCTTCAACTCTAAATGCTCTTCCCTTGTTTGTTGGGGAGTAGATTTAAAATTTGGAGAGTAGAAAAAGGCAGGTGGTGGATCATGGGATTCACAGATGTTTAACAAAAGATGTGAGGGGCAGAGAGAGCTGAAAGATGACCTATTTCAAGGGTTTCATGTTACATATTTGATACTTCAACCTAGGGAGGTCAAACAACTTGCATAAGTAACTTGAACATTTGATAGGTCCTAAATTTATCCATTTTTCACATGATGAAGCAATAACCAAAGCATCGGTTAATGAACTAAGAGGGGGAAAAAAGATCTGGAACCTTGCAGGAGGAGCTGAGCCAAACAGAGATGGTAAGAGTGCCCAGAGATGTGTGCTGTTAAGCTCAGCGTTTATTTTGGGTGATAGCAGCTCGAGTAACATGCACGATCTATTTCTATGAGATATTGCCGAAGGTAAATAAGCCTTAGGACGACTCACAAAGGTCTTTTTCCCTAGGTCCACAGGCACTTTTCAGAGTGACCACTGACGTGTACCTAGTCAGAGAAGCCTCTGATCCCAACGTCTACATGTTGGGCTGGACTCCCAGCTCGGCGTGCGGGGAGAGGAAACCTACACCGCAACAGGAGTATCAAAAGGACCAGGCTCCTAAACAAAGGGAGGAGCGGGGCGCGCAGGGGCGACAGCCGCCGGCCAGCGCTACCCCGGGCGCCCGCGGACGGAGAGGACACCCGCGCCTGCAGGCAGGGCCCGAGGCCTCCCCTCCGCGTGTGCCCCGGAGGCCCTCGGTCCGGGCCCTCCCGGCGAAGAAGCCCTCGGCGGCTCCGGCCGCCCAGCCGCGCCAAGCCCGCCAGCGACCCTCCCTCGGTCCCGCAGGCAGGCAGGGCGGATCCCGCCCGCCCCGCCCCATCCCCGCGCCGGCCTCCCCACACGCAAGCCTACAGAGTACTCACGGCGGGCGACCCCGGGCCGCGCGCGGCCGCCGCGGAGGGGACGAGCGGCCCGGGACGCCCCGCGGGGGCGGAGCGGCAGGCCAAGGGGCGGGGACCGAGGCGGGCGGCCGAGGTCGCGCACCCCACGCCTCAGCGTGCCGTCTCGGGCACGCTGGGCCACTCTGCGCATGCTCGGGAGGAGCCACCGAGGGCACGTGTCCGCTTCCGACCAACCGCCGTGCGAGCTGGACCTGGGCCTCGCCCCGCCCCCTAATGCCGGCCTGGGCGCGCGTGCGCAGTGATCATAGATTCAGGCGTGAGGGAGCGAGCGGCCGGCGCTTGCGCCCTGGGTCCCGGAGGGAGCGTGAGAGAGGGATGCTCCGGGCTCGCCAAAAAATTATGTTTTTCTATGCCGCCTCGTGTGGCTGGGAGGATTGCGGAAGGAAGGCCATCTAGCTTGTCTAATTAGAAATACCGAGATGTCCCCTTCTTGCAGATTGAAAATATGAATCAAAAGTTAAAAGTCTGAAATCTGACTCAACGCACCCTGGCTTTCCGCTCAAACAACTCTGCAGCTGCTGGGGACATAGCTCTCTTGGTAGCGTGCTTGCCCAGCATTCGCAAAGCCTCGGTTTATGCACAGCTGTGTAAATCACGCAATCGGTGTTCTCAGCGTTCAGGAAGTTGAGGCAGAAAAGTCAAGTTAGAAGTCTTCTGCTATATAGCGAATTCAAGGCCAACCTGGATATCTGAGACCATCTCAAAATTAACTAAACGAAAGGTTTTAGTCGGGGTGGAAGAGATGGCGCCGCCGTTAAGAGCAGCGGCTGCGCTTGCTGAAGACCTGTGTTGGGTTCCCAGCGCCTACATGGCAGTTCGCAATCTGTATTTCCAGTTTTGTGAGAGCCGCCACCCTCTTCTGGCCACCACGGCGACTAGAAACCAACGTGGCGCGCACATACATGTATGCAGGAAAACACTCATACATATAAAATAAAATTTAAAAAAAAATTTAAGCTCTGGTCAGTGGCGGTGCACGCCTTTCATCCCCCCAGCCTTTGAGAGGCAGAAGCAGGCAGATCTCTGTGAGGCCAGTCCGGTCTACAGTGCTAGTTCTAGGACACCCAAGGCTACTCCGGAAAAGAAAGGAAAGAAAAAGAAAAGGAAGATGAAGTGACTGTATGTGGGATCAAAGCTTGGCTTGAGCAGTTGGGGCTTTCTCACTGGATTCTAGTTTTTCTCTTTGCCTATACGTGGTTCCCATCTGGATAGACCAAAGGGTGCCCAAGCAACTGACTGCTAAAAAGTTTCAGTATTTGTTACATTGTAGTAACTGGGAAAAAAAAAAAAAAAGAATATAATTCAGTCTAAGGGTGCAAAAGTTCATAACAGTTCAAGACCAGGTTTGCCCTACTCATGCCTAAGGGTCACAGTCTTCTGAGAGCCATGCGGTGTGGAAATGTGCTCAACATTTAGAAAACAAAAGAGTTTTGTCCCCGTGAATGAAATGTCAAACTGCAAAATCTCACAACTTCCCAGGATTTCCTCTGTGGAACCCTACCCCCTTATGCCCAGGTACTCATGGCGAATACTAACTGTTTTATAGATGGCTAGGCTCTCCCTGACTGTGTTCATCTCCCTGTGCGCACATATCCTTAAGTCAGTTACCCGCTCCTTCCTTTCCTTCCTCCCTCCGGACTAGCTAAGACTGTAGGAAAGTACCGCCAAACCCATCCAAATTAGGAAGGTGTTGAGGAAATAAAAGCTACTTGAAAAAATCCAGTCTCGTTGAGGGTAGAAGGGACGGCCCGTGATGGTCCCTCACACCCTCACGGCTGCCTCCTTATTGTTCACAACACAATATTTATACCTTTTCCATGATCTGAACACTGCATGGCTTCCAAGTAGTCAGCAAGCAACTACACTTTTCTTCCCTTCTTAAGTGGTTTTGTGCCGACTCCTGTCCCGTGGGCTGGAGTCAGTCCTGACATAGGGAATAGATGGGGCTATGAAAACAACAAACTACAAAACATTGAATTAGTTGGTGGAACTGAGGTAAAATGGAGGCAGTAGGTAATCCTGTGCTGGGAAGCTAGAAATCCACTGTTACGTGATATGACGACTGTTTATACTGAGATATGGGTCGTATATCCATCAACAGTGGAGATTTCAGAGCTGCATTAGAAATAAAGGTATCTGAGCCGGGGGCGGCACACAACTTTAACCCCAGCACTCAGGAGGCAGAAGCAGGAGCATCACTGTGAGTTTGAGGACAGCCTGGTTTATAAAGAGTCCAGGACAGCCAAGAATACACGGAGAAACCTTGTCTAGAATGCCCCCTCGCCCTTTTCCCCCCAAAAGAGAAAGGAAAATGTCTGGATGTTGGAGCATGTTGGCCTCTTCCTGAGATTTCTAACAGAAGCTGAACAGTACATTTTGCTTCCTTAGGCAGACTGTCAAGACTAAAATAAGTGTACCTGTTGGTAACTATGAGAGTGAAATTTTCTTTCCTAATCTTTTTTTTAATTTTATATGTGTGTTATGTACAAGTGTGTACATGAATGTTGTTTGTATGTATAGGGGCACATTTGTATGCTCGTACATGAGGAGGCCAGAGGTTAATGCTGTAAATCATCCACCATATCTTTTCTGTCAGGTTCAAACAAACCCTGGACAAACAGCTAACTGTGGTGCCCACACTAAGGTGCCCGTGGCTTCCAGACTCTCTCAGCAGCTACCTGTTCTTGGCATCCCAGCTCCTCTCAGCTCTTCTCACACTGCTCTCTGTCCTAGACTTCTCCAGCTAACAGGCTCCCCTAGTCCCCCACCTCTCCTAACCCTGCTGTTTTGGTCATGTGCCCTCTTTTGCCCTCTCTCCTCTTGGCTCTCTTGCTCCTCTCTTTTGGTCCTCCTCTCTTGCTCTCCCTCTCTCTCCTTTCGTGGCCTCACTCAGACTAACCTGATCATGTTTAGTCTACTATTTTCTCTCCCTGCTAGGCTCTTCCCAATGCCTCTGGCTGTACTTTCCCCCATATCTAACATAAAAACCTTCTCCTCAACATACCTTGGGCGTATCCTCATTTTCTTCATCTCCCACCTCATTCATAGAAGTAGCATATCTCAAGCTCAAAGCTGGTGGGTGCAGCCAGTCCCCCCAGGCAGCTGGCTCTGAGCCCCTCTCCTTCCCTCTGGTCTGGAGTTATAGCAGTATACTCCCTGGTTCTTAGTGTGCGTTCTGAGGATCTGAGCTATGGCCCCCAACCTGTGCAGCAAGCATGGTAACCACTGGGCCATTTCCCCAGCCCTCTTTCCCCCAATCTAAAGTGAATGAGAACAAAAGGACCAAAGTGGGAAATCCAGGAAATACCGAAGTTTAGAGCTTAGGCATATCCAGGAAAGAAGGATAGAATCCTGATCATCAAAACCACACTTTAAGTACTTCTTTCCTCTTCCAAGTTAAGATTTATTTGGCTTGGAATTAGGGTTCTGCTGCTTGCCTGTCCATCCTGTGCAGTGCATTAGGCACAAACTTCATGCACCTTTTTGGATGCCACAAGTGACCTCCTCCTTTCTCTGTGGAGTCTACCCTTCCTATGCCAAGTAGCTCCTCTGCTTCTACATCTTTGGTAGAAAGGCACATTGGCCTTCTCAACACCCAGTGAGCAAATGATGTACCTGAGAAGAACCTGGGAGTTGAATTGCGGGGTGCTAGTGGAAAATAAGAAATGAGGAAGGGGTGGAGATGAATAAACCATTTTTGAAATCCCCTCGGTGAACTGCTCTATGATGCAGTGTTTTCTTGAAAATCTGACATGCTTAGAAACAAACCTGGATCTACCCTGTGACTTGCCCTTTCTTCACAGCATATGAAAAGCAGCTGTCAGCACAGTGCTACACCATTTCAATTGCCTCCTGTCTTTTTCAACCCCCCCCCCCACCATCCTGGGTCTCAAGTCATTTTCATATTTGCCCCATAGTCTGCTTTCCAGAAGACGTAAGATGTAGACATGTAATCAAAGTCCCCATCTCAACACAGGGTCCTAACGATGGAGAACTGATTTTTCCTATTTAACTGCAATTAATCTAGCCTGGATGGCTAGCTTTCTTTCGGAGCCCAGAGCCAAAGTGGCTATGTCAGACCATTTGTGGACCACTTACCTGGAAGATGAGCTCTTTCATCAGGCTTTCTTCCTGGGTTCCTAAATTTTCTGCTAGGCACCAAACGCATCTCTTGGGAAACACCAGACTCAGTTTTCAGCCTATCATGATTAGCTGGGTAAGTAAGGTCTGTAGAGATGAGACCAAATATAGACAGAAGAGAAAGCTAGAAGTGTTGCAAGAGATTTGCTCACACTGTGAACCCTGAGATTGTGTTGGTTACTGGAAAAACCTGTTTCTAGTTGTGGTGTGGCTCAGCCCTAGCACACACCTTTAAATTCAAGAGCTTTCTGCTTGAATATTGTAAACGGGATTAAATAAAGTCAACCATAGGTCAAGAGGCAGAGCAAGAAACCAATTGACAGGTAGTGAACATAGGGGAAAATCACACAGTAAGAGGAAGTCGGGAGGCTGGATAGAGAGGCAGGAAGTAGAAGGGAGGACATTCAGTTTGAGAGCTCTTCCTTCTTTTTGGGTATGATCTGAGGAGGAAGGTCACCTCGGTGCATTCTCTGTCTCTCTGAGCTGACAGGCTTTCACCCCAGCATCTGGTTCCCAACTCTTCTTAGGTAAAATTGAAGAACCAAGATTTTGTTGAAAGCCACATGGGAGTACAGGTCCAGATCCAAGCTGGAGGCTGAAGCCAGCTACCTGGCCTGCTCTGTCTCTGAGTTCAGCTACCTGGCCTGCCCTGGCTCTGAGTTCAGCTACCTGGCCTGCTCTGGCTCTGAGTTCATTAAGTCCAAAGAACACCAGACTGTGTAATAGTCAAGTACACTGGTCATGGGGAGGCCCCGAGACCACAGCAGACTATTGAATACCTACTTAGCTGCCTGTGTCATGATGGGTGTGTCAGCAGTCTACGACTGGACCTAGGAAGGAGCACGGAGCTTCTGGAGCTTCTGAGACAGTGCAGTGGTTCTCAACCTTCCTGATGCTGCGACACTTTAATACAGTTCCTCAGGTTGTGGTGACCCCTAACCATAAAATTATTTCTGCTGCTGCTTCATAACTGTGATTTTGCTATTGTTATGAATTGCAATGCAAATATTTAATATATAGGCTAGCTGATAGGCAAACCCCAGAGGGTTGTGACTCACAGGTTGAGAACCAGTGCATGAGTGTCTTCTTTTGAAGATATCTTGTGTATTCTGCTCCATTGAGGCAGGAGTGAGCCTCCAGATATGATCAGAGCACATAGCAACATAGCCAAAGCTGCTTCTGAAGTCAGAGGTCACCATGCTCATCTCAGACCAAATGTCTTTTTTCTCCGCATTCAGGATACCTCGGTTGCATCTAGGGAAAGATCGAGGGCTGAAGACTCTACCCACAGTCTCCAAACTATTTAGGTTTTAAAGTGTTCCAGATTCTACATTAGCTGACAGACTCTGGTCAGTAGCCCTTTGTCCATGTAGCCTCCATGTGAAACCTGGCTCTGGCTGGAAAGGAAGGCATACAGGAAGCTGCAGACTGGGGGCTAGATGAGCACCTGTGTGGTTGCCTCAGTCCTAAGTATCTTCTTGAGGTTGAAACCTAGATGTCATCCCCACTCAGGAGTTTGACTACCTTATGAAGGTCAAGGTTGCTGGAATATGGCCATCCAAGAATGGAATGGGAGCTATCTCCTCAGCATGACAGGTGGACTGTCTTAAAAGCCAGGAACCTGCAGATAGAGGAATGTTCATATTGTAACCTTTGTCATGATGGCTATCATTGTCAACTTGACACAACCTAGAATCACATGGGAGAACAGTCTTAATGAGGAATTGGTATATTGTTCAATAGGGCTGTGAGCATGTCTGTGAGGGATTGTCTTGATTGATCTAGGATGCAGCTCACCATGGGTCTTTGTGCTGGTCCTGAACTTAGGCAGAGGGTCCTGAACTTGTAAAAGTAGAGAAAGGAGCTGAATACAAGCAAACCAGCCACTGAGCAAGGTTCACACTCATTTTCCTTTGTTCTCGCTGTGATGTAATGTGACTAGATGGCTGACATTCCTGTGTGGCTTTCCCACAATGATGGACTATATCCTGGAACTGTCCCTCTCTCTCCTAAATTGCTTTTTGTCAAGGTATTTTGTCACAGCAATAGAAATAAGCCTGTTGCTAAGAGGTATAATTTCTGAGCCAGATGAAGACTCAAAAATGAGCCTCAGCAAGGTTGCAGAAACCATGGCAGCTCCTAGCCCACAGGGGGCTCAGAAAACTGTTAATCTTCACACGGGGGAATAGACCGGAGGTGCTGAATTGCCAAGGCAATCCTTAGATCCAAATCCATGAAAAACTGCATGATGGATGCTTTGATTCCCGAAAATCCACCTTCTCAGGGATGTCTACAAAAGGGCAATAAAGCAGACATTTCCCAACAGAAAGGATGGAGGGCTATTACTCTGCTATTCAGAAGAAAGTGCTGTAGGTCTGAGTCCACAGGTTTCTCTTTTGTCTTATTCCAAATGAGAGATTTTAAAAATTGTCTTCTACTCTCCATCCACTATTTTATTTTGGTTATGTAGGAGTGGATAAATCAGCCTTTTGACCACATATTGCAAAATCTTAAGAGCACATCTAGACCTCATCAAGAATCACACATCACTGAAAGACGAGGACTGGGTAAAGCAATTGCATCTGTAATTGCTTTGTCTCAAGCCAGAAAGCAGATCTGTGTGTGTTTTAATTGGGCCTAGGATTATTACACTGTTAGGCAGACACAGTTTGGGAATTGTATGTTTGTCAATAAAAGTTTAGGTGGATACAACAAAAGGTAAAATGTGCTGGGTAAAAATTGCTTATCTGCTGATTACCTTTTCATTTGGGGAACTCTTTCTCCCCCTTCCTCAGAGACTTGGAAAAAGTGGTCCAGTTTTTCATCTTAGAGGTATGCACATCCTTAAAGCTGAGAAAAGTCTTCCCTAGGGTTTTAGAGCTAGAAGCAGTGAGATCAACATATAAAAGGAAATGGAGAGGTGGAGACATCATTTAAACCCTCAGAACCAATGGTACCTGGAGGCAGGTATATCCTTTGACCTATTGTTTTGTAAACTATTTGATTTCCTAAAGACTTGAAGATGTTTTTGTTGTTCATACTTGCAAGTGAAAAGGGCCAGACTATTACAAGCGCACACAAACAAAAACACACCACCATGTTGCTCAAACCCAGACATTCTACAGATTTTCCATAACCTTACCAAGGCTCGGTAAACTTATTATCTAAGGGACCAGATAAATGTTTTAAGCTTGGTGAGCCACATAGGGCTCTGGCTCATCATTTTGTTTTGACAACCCTTTGAAACGTAAAAACTGGAACTGGAGATATGGCTCAGTGGTTAAGAACGTGCTCTGCTCTTGCAGAGGGCCTCACCAGGCAGCTGACAAACACCTGTAACTCCAGTCCCAGGAAGTTCAGTGCCCTCTTCTGGCCTCTGTGGGAATCTGCACCCATATGCGATTCCCCACAGAAAGAGACATGTACACACACTTCAGTTTAAAAGAAAACATCAAAATCCTTGGGAAATTTTTAAAAATTACGCTTAAAAATAATTGTTAATATGTAGATCACACAAAAATATGTCACAGGCCAGGTATGTCACAGGCCAGGTATGGCTGACTGACCATAATTTGCCAACCCTTGATCAACTAGACTGGGGATCTAGTCGGCCAGACCCTACAGTATGAAGTAAAATAAGTTCCACATTGTTTCAAATGCCTTGACATGAGTCAGTACTGAGTTAAGGTTCAGGGTAGATTTAGGAATAGTAAAAGGGTCTTGACTCATCTATGACATAATAGAATCTGAAATATGTGATTATTATTTCTTAGTCATAAATGCCTTTTCAAAATGATGCAGCTGCTCAAAGACTTCAGCTATGTCAGTTCATTCTTGACGGCTGTTCACCTTAGTCCTAAGGAGGACTTTCACGGACCTCTCCCAACATTAGAGCTTCAGTTAGTTGTTCCCTGCTGGTACAGACATATGCTGCATGTGCTTTCATAATCTGTACTTTCCCTTAGCTCCTGGTACCTGGTACCTGCCTGAGCCCTAGAACAACGCCTACCACCTAGCACTGAGAGAATTGTATGCTTTTTGGTGACTATCTGAGGTTTGTTTCTGTTTGTGCCAGTGTGTGTGTGCACATACATGCAGAGGCCAGAGTACAACTTCAGCTGTCATTCATCAGGTGCCATCACCTGGCTTTTTTGAGATAGGGTTTCTCACTGTCCTCAAACTCCATCGGGCTGAAATGGCTGGCTAGTGAGACTCAGAGATCCACTAGTCTCTGTTGTCCCAGTGCTGAGATTACAAGTGTATGCCTGGTTTGTTTGTTTTCGTTTGTTTTAACGTGGGTTCTGAGGAACTGACCACAGTCCTTGTGTGTCTCTCCACGTGTACCCGAGGCACTCCATCTGTGGTTGGCACTGTGCTGGCCCTCGTGTGTCTCAGCATCAGTTTCTTTCCCAGCTGGCGATTGTTTGTGGATATAAACCACACCTTATCCGGGAATGTTACTGAGGAATCTAGTGTTCATTCTCATTACTTCCAAAAACCGGTCAAAGGCAGAGGAACAGGTGGAAACACATTTTCAAAGAAAGGGCCTGGAAGGAATTGTCTTCTTTCCCACCCATATCCTTCATTGTCCTGGTGATAGCAGATGACAGGCCTCCAGCAATGAACCACAGTACCCCCACCAACTCTGTGGGACCTCAACTCAGGTAAATCCATGACTTAAGAATGGGAATGTAGGACCATGCATGGAGATAACCTAGAACCCCTGCACAGATGTAGCCCATGGCAGCTCAGTGTCCAAGTGGGTTACATAGTAATAGGAACAGGGACTGTCTCTGACATGAACTAATTGGCCTGCTCTTTGATCACCTTCCCCTGAGCAGGGAGCAGCCTTACCAGGCCACAGAAGAAGACAATGCAGCCACTCCTGATGAGATTTGATAGACTAAGATCAGAAGGAAGGAGAGGGGGACCTCCCCTATCAGTGGACTTTGGGAGGGGCATGTGTGAAGAAGGGGGAGGGAGGGTGGGATTGGGAGGGGAGGAGGGTGGGGTTTATGGGGGGATACAAAGTGAATAAAGTGTAATTAATAAAAAAAAAATGGGAATGTAAGTTGTTCCCCCAGAAAAAAATGTGCTCAAGGTCCCGCAGTCCAGGAGAGGCTGAGAGAAGCAAGGTGAAGCAGATGCTCTGTGCTGAGTCGTTTGCCCATCTCCCAGAAGCAGGCAAGGAAGCACCACGTTGATCAGCTTTATATGGTACCACTGTACACAACAGACAGACAAGGACAGACAGACAGAGCACACACCACGTCTAAGCTGAACACTGCTCGCCACCTAAAAGCACCGTGGGTAAGCACACTGAGACACACTTGCATAGGAAAGATGTACTTTTTAAAGGAATGAATTAGTATTTTGGCAAAACATCTACTTCCCTCCCAGGTCCTGGGTAGAGAGGGACCACTAATTCTGAAGCTTCTACGCAGTGAAAATTATCCCCTTCTCAATGGCAGTATTTACAGCAGCAAGCCTTCCACGTCTGTCGCCACAGCCCTCTACGTTTACCTTGAGTCTACTTTACAGGTGAGCAAACTTAGACTAAGAGACAGAAGGTGGCCTGGAGCAAGGGACACTGGGGCAGTCGCAAGGGGAGGGGAAACAGGAGGTTCCTCAGCTCAGCCCAGGGTGAGGTCGCAGTCTACCTGGACTGGGAAGGAAAAGGCTCCCTCTTTCTTCCTGCCTGGGGAGGCTGAGGCTCCACAGGAAACGGTGTCAAGAAGCAAAGGCAGGTTCCCAGTTTTGAAGCTGGGGCCTGCCCAGGAGAGCAGAGGCCAGAACAGGCCCCAGTGCCTCCTGAGGCCTCTCAGGGATACTGTCTGAGTTTGGGGATTGTGGGCTCACATTTCCATTACCCTCTTGTGGCTTGAAGATGAGCCTAGACTTCATATCCTTTATCGCTTTTTCAAAGGGCAGGATAAGGGAGTAGCTTAAGAAGGAATGAGACACAGGACAATCTCTCCACAGCCTCCTTGGCCTAGGCTGGGGCTAGCAAGGGTCTCCTTCACCCTGTCTCCTAGTGATACTTAAAGGCAGCTTTTATGAGACTCTATACTGTCTTTTTTGTCTCTCTTCTGTTTTTTTTTCTTTGTTTTAATTTATAGATATATATATATATTCTTAAAAAAGCAATAGTCCTTTGGTCCCTAAATACTACGGAATGATATGATTTTGAATGAAGTAAGTCTGGGCTTCCCTTGCTGAGAAGCCCTTGGCACCCCCAAGGCCCTCTGCTGGTTCCCTTAGGTCAGTCGACCCTCAGGCAGCACTGGTCACCCTGCCAGCCTGAGTGCTCCGTAGAACAACCCACATGATGAGTGGCCTGAGCCCCAAGCGCCAGCCCTGGGTCCGATCCACCTCCGCCTGCTGCCACTCCTTCTGGAACGGCCACTCCAGCATTTCTGTGCTTCTCTCTTTTCTTTCTTCTCACTCTTCAGTTTCTGTTGTCGGGTATTAATTGATAAGGAGACAGGGAGGGAGGAGACAAAAGTCACCTTAGAGGGTAAGACAAGAGCAGCCTGTCTCATCTGTGGCTAAGTGTCAGGCTCATCTGTGGCTAAGTCTCTTTCAAGCAGCATCCTGGCCACAGAAGCCAGCCCTTGCCTAGATCCTAGGCTTAGCATTGTAGCCAATGCTCCCCAGAGAGTTTCTGGAGCAGCTTGCGTGAACTGAGGCCAAGTAGATCTGCAAGGACAGCCCATCTCTCCAGGCTGAGGCCCTTCCAGGAACCAGGGCCATGTCACCTCACTGCTCTTCGCCCACTGAGCCCTGCAGGTCTAGCTCCTGACCTGCAGAGCCAAGGGGCTTCTTCCTTTCACCTCCACACTAGCTGCTGTCCTCTTCATTAAAGCTGTCCAGTGGCTTTATCACCTTTTGGCAGCCAGGACTCCTGGCCCATGAGAGCCTCGTGACCTGAAAAGCCCCATTTACCCCAGTGCTCTCCCGTAGACGCCCCTGTGGCCTCCCTCCTGCACCTGTACTAGGGCAGAATGGGCTCGATTTTCCCAGAAATCATCTCTCCAAGACTGTGGAGACATCAAGGTTGTCTAACTCATCGTAGAGTCTGGGCTGAAAGAAAAACCCCAGCCTCTTTCCCCCTAGTCCCTGGCTCTTCTCTTTATCCCTTGCAGAGTCTTGTGAAATAGGACCCATTTGCCTGACACCAATCAAGACTCACCTGTCTGTGATTGGTCAGGGAGCGCAGATCAGTAAGGCCTGTTGGCATCCTTAGGTCGTTTCAGCTGGACCTTGAGCCTCTTCATGCCGATTTGAAAGCCATTCATGGCCTGGATGGCAGTCTGGGCACTGGTTGGATTGTCAAAACTAACAAACCCTGGAGGGTGTGGGCAGACAGGTTAACTGGGAATCCAGCGTGCCAGGATCTCTCTCTCTCTCTAATCTCTAGATGAGGCCCATCACGTGTGTACCTTTTCATTGTTTAAATATGAACATGTGTGTACATAAGCATAGACACATGCTTAATAGAGGTGCGTCATTCTTACAGGTGTGATTTCCAGAAAGACGGGACGTAAGTGTGGTAGGGAGAAGGGACCGTGTGGTCAGAGTATGTCCCTGGCTCAGGTCTGCTGCTTTGCTCCACTCCTCCCAGTCTGGCCTCAGAACTGCAGAACTCAGAACTGGGGGCTGAAAGCATCTTTTATTCCAAACCCATCCTCTTGGTGCTCTGGACAAATCCAAATGCTGAAGCCTTTCTGAGCTCACACATTCTAGTTACCCAAGATTCTCAGTGACCTGAGATAAGGATTGCTTTGCCCATGCTTTGTCCCGTAACAGTCTCAGGAAGCCTTATGTGCGGTCCCGAGGGAATCCTGAGGGACAGGGATGGACCAGCTCACCAAAACACTTGCTCTGGTTGGTGGCACGATCCACAAAGACTTTGGCAGAGACAACAGCTCCAAAGGGCAGGAATGTCTGTATGAGTTCTGCGTCCCCAAACTCCTGAGGCAGGTGATAGATGAAGAGGTTACAGCCTTCGGGGCCTGCAGGGACAGTAGCAGGCTTGTTCAGGGGAGGGACCCTGAGGGTACCCGCCCCACACCCCTCATCTCTAAACCCCAGTCCCTCACCTTCTCGCTGTTGCTGAGGCAGAGCTGAAGGCTGCTGGGGAAAAGCTGTGCTCACTGGGGCATAGGCCGAGGGATAGGCTGCTGGAGACAGGGTGGGGGTAGGCAGTGACCCCCAGGAGCCATTTCCCAAACAGATCCCCATCTGCCTGGCCGGCTCTGAGAGATTCAACCCAGTTCAACATAACCATTGTCCCGAGACAGGTCGCTGGGGCTGGGGACGAACAGGGTGGGAAGGGTTGACTCCTTGGAACAGAGCTAACCCTCCCACAAGTCTCCCTGTTCTTTTCCGAGGCCCTTTAACACCGCACACCCCACCCCACCCCCGGGCCGGGCAGTGCCACGTGAAACCTGCGTAGTGGTGTATCCCAGCGTAGGCCTGCTGCAGGGGGTCAGCCACGCCGGGGCTCTGGGCTGGAGAGAAAGGGGGCCCAAGGCCCACGATGAGGGCAGGTGGACAGGGGCCAGGGAAGAGACCCTGGGAGTGTGCAAGGCGGAGGACGCTATGAAAAGGAGCTGGGGAAATCCCTTCCCCCCAAACAGGCCCTCAGCCGGAAAAGCTCTGCCTCGCGCTCCGAACTCGGTTTCCAGGCAGACTGGGGCAGCAGGGTACGGCGACCCACCTGGGTAAGGGGAAAGCCCGTTGTTATAGAGCGTGTCAGAACCTGGCTGTCCATTGGTCTGGGGGTTCAAGGAGCCGAATCCATTGACCCCCACGGGTGCCGGGAGGCCAGGGAGGGCCCCAGGGCCGCCTCCGCCAGGCGACGCGTTGGCTGTAGGGGGAGGTGAGAGGGTCAGGAGGCGGCCCCTCGTGGGCCGCCCCGACCAGGGCTGTAGCCTGCTGGGTCTTCTTACCTGCCCCCGCAGGCAATAGCGGGGCGGCCACCAAGCTGAAGGCAGCCACGTGCTGCATCTGGGCGGCCACGGCGGCCACCTGGCCCAGCCCGGGGCCCTGCGCGGCTGCCAGCAGGGCCGCCTGGTGCTGCAGGATCTTGGGGAAGGAAGAAGGGCGTCTGTATAGGCCTCAGCGGCTGGCAACTGCCAAGGGGTCCTATCCGCCGCCAGCCCCGGCCAGGCACCTACCGCGGTGGTGTAGGCGCCACAGGCCCCGAGGGGCAGCGGTACCGGGGGGAAGGTGCCCAGCTGGCCAGCCATCTGCTGCATCCGCCGCAGCGCGCGCTCCCGGTCGGTGTCCGCCAGCTTCACCACCAAGCTGGAGGAGGCGCCCTGGGCAGAGGACGGGCGTGTGACCGGAAGCGACCCTGACAGAGCTCAGGGCCCAGCACCTTCTCCAGCGGGCCCTTGACGGGGGATACTGGAAGCCTGTGGTCCACCCTCGGCCCAGGCCCCACTCTCACCGTCATTGTCCGGCTACCGTGCAGTCCCTGTATGGCGGCTTGAGCTTCCCCTTGACTCCCGAATTTCACAAAGGCACAGCCTGGTGCAGGAGAGAAGGGTGCAATGACTTGGGCCGCAGGAGCCAGAGGGTAGGGTCCCCGGAAGCTCCAGGGGCAGCGCAGGTCACCTTTGCTGGTGCCGTCGGGGCTCCGCAGGACCGTGCACTCCTCGATGTGGCCGAAAGGCTGGAACAGACGTCTGACATCCTCCTCCCCCTGCTGCTTGCCCAGCATCCCCACAAACAGCTTCCGGTCCTCTGGGAACAAAGCCGGGAATGACCTGGGGACCCCAACTGTTCCTTGACTCCCAGAGTCGCCTGAGGAGCTTAGGAAGGTGGCTCACCAGGGAGTGAGACCGGGGCGCTAAAGCTGGGTCTCTCTGAGGGGCAGGGTGACCTACAGACAGATCCACAGGGAAGAAACTCATCTGATTTTCATCATGAAAGCTGGGTCCCTCAGAGGCTAACGGACACTTACTGCTGCTCTTGCAGGAAGTGAGGCAGTCTTGAAAGCTTGGTGGTCAGGGGCAGAGCCCTATACATATATTATCTTTTGACCATTTTTGTTGTTAAGAGTTGGACAATGCTACTGGAGACTCTTTCAGCACACTGGAGGGAGGGATGCTTGACCATGACCTTCCTGCTCAGCCATGGCCAAATCAACACCCTTTCTTACTCAAATTAAGAAGTGCTCGGTCAAACAAACAAAGACCAGCCCGGAAAACAGCTATCCTATTCTACGTCTTAGCCTTAGACACTCAGCACTGGAATGGAAATCCTTATCCCCAGCACCAAACCTAACCAAAGACCTTACAGAGGAAGTTTGGTTCTCTGAGCTTCCGACATTAGTATTTTTCCCACCCGTGCCTCCTGAGCCCCCGAGTGCCTTTCCTAATTCCCAGACCTCCCCCTTCCCACCCCCTTGCCTAGCTTTGCGGCCCTCTCTGACCCCTGTGACCTCCCACACGCTCCTCACTTGTGGTTCTTCTTTGGAAGAACACATTCTGTCTGTAGACCTAGATGGCCTGAAAGAAAGCGATCTCTCCCTGCACTCACATTTCCTGTGGTAGTGACAGCGAAAGGGACTGGTTGTGAGCTGAGCCTCTGACTCATGAGCAAAGTTAGGGGCTTGGGTTTGAACCAGGGATTAGCTGTGCGTCAGTCAAACCAGATGTATCAGCACTATCTGGAAGCTGGGATTGAGGGTGGGAGTCACAGGACCAACTGCTAAAGTCTGGCTTCTTTCTGTACTAAAGCTAGCCTCTGAGTTAGGCATGGGACCTGCCAGTGCGTGGCACAGTGCACACTGGGAAAGAAGGGTTGGCTGGGAATCAGGCTTCAGCTTTCAGCTTTGAGATCCTAGAGCCTGGGAAAACCCAACTCCTAAACCTCCTTACCGCCTCACACACTTGCAGTAAGAGTTCGAGCCCACAGGTGTGTTTTGCTTCTGTGGGTGTTAACGGGAGCACTGAGCCCATGGAACAGATCACTGGGTTATCAACCTCCTAAAAAAGTGACACATAGGGGCTGGAGAGATGGCTCAGAGGTTAAGAGCATTGTTGGCCCTTCCAAAGGTCTTGAGTTCAATTCCCAGAAACCACATGGTGGCTCACAACCATCTATAATGAGATCTGGTGACCTCTTCTGGCCTGCAGGTGTACATGCAGGCAGAACACGGCATACATAATAAATAATTCCTTTTAAAAAAAAGAACATGGGAGGTATCTTTTTAAAAACAGTGGCAAACATATTGTTTTAGTAAGTGTATTAAGATGGTGAGATGGCTCAGGGGGTAAAAGCACTTGCTGCCCAGCCTGGTGAACATGAGTTCTCTCCCTGCAGCCCACACAGTGAAAGAGCTCACAAGTTGTCTCTGAACTCCACACACATGCTCACAATAAAAACACAATAAAAAACAAACAAATAAGATATGTAATAAAATATTAGGGTGAAGGTAAAGATGTGAGAAAAAAGCAGAAATGCTCAGACTGAAGGCAGAAAAGGGAGCAGAAATTTTCCTTGTGTGATCCAAAGAAAGCCCTTTAAAGCCATTAAAAGACAGAAGTAGAGATCCAGATAACCCAAGAAGACAGGAGAGAACAAGGGGCTATCAGGTCCCCAGGAGCCAGAACTTCAAAGATGGGGCTGTGCTTGGAATGGAAGGAGTTGGAAGGAGACATCACTGTGGATTTAAGTCTTGCATAAATATTATGAAATTAATGGTTTTGCCCTAACATTGAAAAACAAGGCCTCATGTGGTCAGGGAAATATCCAACATCAAATGTCAGGAAGTCCATGCTATTGTTCTGCGCTTTGTCTGCAAGGCCTGGAAGTCTCTGGAGAAGAGCCCAGGGCCCCCACAGTCTTAAGGGAGCTTCACAATGCTCTAGCTTGAAGCAGATCTGTGTTACCGGTAGGGTCTATAAGATGCTATGCCTCCTGGACCAGCATCCAGGTAACCCTATGTGAGAAGAAAGAACATAAGCTAAGGCAAAACCCTTAATACAGTAAAAAGGTTGTGTGGACAGTACCTTCCAGTTCTTCATCTAAACCTCATGTTGCCCTTTTCTGCCCATGGTGGGGGGAGGGACAAAGGTGGTCCACTCTAGCTGTCCTGTCTGATACTCCTATCTCAGTAAGAACCTTGATTTAGTGACTTCCATTGGGGCGTTGAGCCTGCGGTTCTGGACTACTGGAGTGTACAGAATTCATCACGAAGAAGAGCACTCTCTGTGGGCGAGGGTCTCTACCTGGTTCCATAGGAGCACTCGAATCCTGCAACTTTACACAGGCTCAGTGCTTCACACGGTGATGAGCTAGCTCATGGGCGATCCGGAAATGGAGGGACAACTAGAGGCTCGATCAAAGACAAGGCTGGATCCATAAGTGTAGCCTCCAAATTGACACCCACGAATACTGTGAGGCTTACTGATTTCCCTTCAGATGAAACTGCTGGTGCTAACAATCTAGATATTTGAGTTTCCTCCAAATCAAACTCTACCAGTGTTTTAAAAAGAGGATGTTACAAGAGCAAAAGTAAAGGTGTGAGTGGGGGCTGGGGGTGTAGCTCAATGGTGCAACACTTGTAAAGCATGATAAAGCCCTGGAGTTCAGTCCACCTGAATGGTACTTAAAACCATCTAGGGAGGAGTACCCCATGGAGGCTGGGGAGACCACTAAGTGGGGAAGAGCACTGACTGCTCTTCCAGAAGATCCGGTTGTCTCCCAGCACCCACAGGTGGCTCACAGCCAGTTCTTGCTGCAGTTTAGGGGATTCTTCCTTTGGTCTCTGTAGGCCCCAGGTACACGTGCTGCGTAAACATCCATGCAGACAAACGCCCATAACACAACAGAGTACCATGAAGAGTACCATGAAGAGTACCATGAAGAGTACCCATGGATGGTGGGTCCCTAAAGACAGAAATATCAACTGTGGCGGTCTGCCTTCCTGCAGTAGAAGGCATTGGAATGCAACATCAGTAGAAAGTTAAGACATCGCTGAAGGGCCACATAGTTGGACGGTATGATTATATTCTCATATTGGCACCTAATGTACACTAATTGTTATTCTACCGGAGGATTTTGAACTCCAAGCAAGTGGCTTAGGCTCTCACATACCCATCTCCATTGAACTACTCTGCGAATCTGGCCATTTAGATCAGGAAGTCTAGCAGGTGATGGGTTCGAGAGCCCAGAACCAGTCTGAAGGAAGGAGAGTCCAGGATGCTAAAAAACCCAGAAGGTCTTGCCTGATGTGTACACATTTCTGGCAGTCAGGACCTTTATATGCACTCACTGTCTCTTTGGTTAGATGCCATGATTATGAGAAAAGGTTGCACCTTTGAGAACCAACCACTAAAACCATTCTGAAAATATTTGGCCACCTTTCAGTCCAAAGACAGCCCCAGAAAGGCCTGCTGGGGGCCGGGGCTGCCGCAAAGCCTCTCTCCCTGGTGTTATGCTGCACATACAAAGCCAAGAAAGGCCAGGAGCTCCTGACACACGCCTTTCATTCCAGCACTTGAGCAGACACAACCAGAGGCAGATGGATCTCTGAGTTCGAGGTCAGCCTTGTCTACAAAGAGTTCCAGAACAGCGAGGGCTACACAGAGAAAGCCCCGTCTTGAAAAAACAAAATAAAATATAACAAAAGAAGCCAAGGAAGACTGAACAAGTAAATAAGGGAACAAAATCTCTAGATCAGACAAGCATCAAAAACCTTAAAAGGCCTGGGCTGTAGCTCAATTGGCAGAATGCTTGTTTTGTATATACAAAGCTAATTAACATATCCATCACTTTAACCGCCTGACCTTTTAAATTCTTACATTTTTGTTTTTATTTCTTTTTCAGACAGGGTGTCTCTATGCAGCCTTGAGTACCCTAGACCTCACTATGTAGATAAGAATGGCTTCAACGCACAGAGATCTGCCGGCCTCTGTCTCCCAAGTGCTGGGACTAGAAGTGTTTGACGCCATGCCTGGATTCACGGGGTTTTGGATATTCACCTTTTAATTGATGTATACATGTGTGTGTGCCTGCTGTCTGAAAGTACGCAAGAACAGCAAGGGCTCTTCACTGAGGAGCCCGCTTCCCACCCCCACAGGAAGGCACGGGGTTCCCTTGAGCTGGACGCCGGAAACTGAACACAGGTCTTCTTTAGGAGCAGTGTGTGCCCCTAACTGCTGAGCAATTTTTACAGATTATTGCTAACTACAGTTGCCATGCTCTGTAACAAACCACTAAAATATATTCCTCTGCTTAACAGACACCTGGAGCCTCTAGCTAACACCTCCCCTTTCTCCATTCTCTCCTCCCATCAGCCACTGTTAGGCGCCATTCTACTCTGCTTCTATGAGTTTGTCTTCAGAGTTTACATGAAGGAGATCACATGACATTTGTCCCCCAAGAAGGCAGAATCCTAAGGACATGTCTGCATCTTCAGCTATAATGTTATTAATCACCATGGCCAAAAGATGAAAGCAAACAACACACCTGCCAGCAGATCAACGAACAAATGAAACGCAGCGCATGGACCCAGTGGGCTGCTACTCAGCTGTAAAGGAGGTGAGAGCGGCCACCCACCACTCGAGGGGTGAGCTGAGCAAAGTAAGACAGTCCCCGTCACACAGACGCTGCCTAGTTCCACTTACAGAGTTGTCTGGAGGAGTCTGACTCTCAGAAACACAAAGTGGAATGGTGTTTTCTGGAGGCTGCAGAGAAGGGGCAGAGTTTAACTGCATCAAGTGTCAGAGGTCTGGTTTGTGAGTGTGCGCGCACGCAAGCATGGACTTGTGTGTAGATGATGGCGGAGTGATCACGCACGGATATGAGTGGATGTGAAAACCAGAGGTGGGGACTGGGTGTCTTCCTCAATCACTTCTCCTTTACTTTTTGACACAAGGTCTATCACTGAATCTGGCGTTCACTAGACTAGCTGGTCAGCAAGATCTAGCAATCTTCCTGTTTCTACCTCCCCAGTACGGGACTGCACACAGGCGTGCAGGCTTTTACACGGGACTGGAGTGGAACTCAGGCCTTCAGACTTGCAGGCAAATACTTTGCTGACCGACCGAGTCCTTTCCCTAGGCTGTTTACATTTTGAAGATGAAAATCTTCTGGGGACTGGTTGCACGCGCAGGTAAACATCCTTAGCACCAGCAAGCATAATGGTTAAGATAATAAAGCTTAAGAAGATTCTTGAGGCTGGGTGCAGGGGGCACGCCTGTAATCCCAGCACTTTGGGAGGTTGAGGCAGATGGATCTTTGTGAGTTTGAGGCCAGGAGTGAGTACAGTACAACCAAGGCTACACAGAGAAACCCTGTCTCAAATAAAACAACAATCTTATTCTTTTGTGTATAGGTGTTTTGCTTGCATGTGTGTATGTGCACCACATGTGTTCTTGGTGTTCTTGGAGGTCAGAAGAGGGCATCAGATCCTGGAACTGGATACAGACGGTTGTACGCTGCCATGTGGGTTCTCAGAATTGAAGCCAGGTCTAACCTAAAAAGGTGCTTTAAGGAGGATGGCAGCAAAGGAGCTTAGAGTAAGAAGTGGAAACAACACTCATGGACCTGCCACTTTGATCCAAGATTCAGGGTGAGAAAGGTAAATCTAGCTGGGTGCTCAGTTGTGACCCCAGCCCTTGGGAGGCAGGGACAGGCGGGGCTCTGAGTCAGAAGCCAGCCTGGTAAACAGAGCCAGTTCCAGGACAGCCTGTCTCAGAAAACAAACACACACAAAAACAAACAAATGACCCAAACAGGGCAGCTCATAACCCCAATAACTCCAGCTCCAGAGGCTCTGATGGCTTCTGGCTTCTGTTTGCCTCTGTGGCCACCAACACGTAAGGTGTACACACACACACACACACACACACACACACACACTACAAGCTAAATAAAATTTTTTTTTTTTTTAAAGAATGGAGCTGGGCATGGTGGTGCATGCCTTTAATCTCAGTACTTGGGAGGCAGAGGCAAGTGGATCTCTGTGAGTTCTAGGACAGCCTGGTCTACAAAGCAAGTTCAGGACAGCCAGGGCTCTGTTAAACAGAAAAACCCTGTCTCAAAAAAAAAAAAAAAAAAAAAAAAAAAAAAAAAAAAAAAAAAAAAAAACAAGGAAAGAGAGACAGGGAGACAGGGATCAGGGAGATAAAATAAAGTGGAATTCTAGAAAGCGCTTGGTTAGATAGTAACGTTACTCAAAATCCAGGCTTCTAGCTAAGCAAACCCTTGCAACTGGGCAGCAATCCCTCACAGTTATGGAGTGACAATAATTAATAATGGTAATGTAAAAACAGAGCCAGGCGTGATGACACACCTGTAATCCCAGCACTCTGGGAGGCAGAAGCAGGTGGATCGCTGAAGGTCAGCCTGATCTACAGAGCCAGTCCAGGACAGCCAAGGCTACATACACGACCATCTAGAGTGAGATCTGGTGCCCTCTTCTGGCCTGCAGGCAAACATGCAGGCAGAACACTGTATAAACAATAAATAAATAAAATCTTACCAAAAAAAAAAAAAAAAAAAAGATAACAGTCTTTTAAGTTAAGCCAGATTTTAAAATGTAAAAACAAAAGAGAGCTCTGTGGCCTTGTCCATGACCAAGATGGCTGGGAGAATCTTTGTCTCCATCAAGAATGCCTGGGTGAAGGAGACGGTGCTGGCGGTATCCTCTGTCTGGGCCTCACTATAATTATGCCCATGATCATCCCCTCCACCAAGTATGAGGCATGATCAGTGGGGCCACACCCTACAACCACCCAGTGCCTGTGCAAGGTGGGAACGTGGCCCAGGTGCCTACCCACCCCCAGCACCCTCAGGGTCTAAGCCAGGAATGGCTGAAGAACCTGTGAGCCCTCCTGCTGATGGAAGAGGCCCTTTCCCTGTTGCTCTCCAATGAAAATGTGAAAACCAAAACCAAACGAAACACGTAACAACAACAACAACAACAACAAAACCCAGATGACTTGAAGCATATTTTAAAATCCTTAAGAAAACATTTTCCAATTAAACATTAATATTTTTGTTTTAAATTAAGAGTTTGTACATGTATGTATATAATAACAATTAATAAAAAGAAAAAAGAGCCCATGAACTTGAAAGAGAACAAGAAGGAGGATATGGGAGGGTTTGGAGGGAGAAAAAGGAAGGGAGAAATGATGTACTTACATCAGAATCTCAAAAGAATAAAAAATTTTTTTTAATTAGGGAGCTGAAAGGATGACTCAGTGGTTAAGAGCACTGGCTGCTCTTCTAGATAACCCAGTTTGACTCCCAGCATCCACTTGGTGGCTCACTGCTTTCTCTCACTCCAGTTTCAGGGGGATCCAACACATTTTTCTGGCCTCTGCAGAAACTGCACACTCCTGGGGAATATGACACGCATAAATAAATAATTTTAAAAAACTAAAGCAGCTGGGCGGGGGGGGGGTACACCTTTAATCCCAGAACTTGGGAGGTAGAGTCAGGTGGATCTATGTGAGTTAGAGGCCAGCCTCGTCTACACAGTGAGTTTCAGGACATCCAGGGCTACACAGAGAAACCCTATCAAAAAAATCACACACACACAATTAAACCAGAGTGTGGTAGTGAGTATCCGTAACTCCAACAGTCTGAGCTTGAAGCAGGAAGATTACAAGTTCAAGTTTTGAATTAATTAATCACTTAATTAAAAAGTAGAAAGAGTGTATTGATTGGGTGTATTGATTACTTAATCTGTTTCTGTACCTTAGGCATCTTGGATGTGTAAAGATTTGTGTAGCTAAAAGAAATACAGCCAGGTTGGGAAGTAGAACAATCAGAATAATCACCATCATGATTATTAATTTACTGACTATATTATAAAATTGAAAAGGAAGGAAAATAGAAATGTAGTGGTCCACTGATTTTGAAAATTTCATCTTGACTGAAAAATTATTTTCAGTCAGACTATACTTACAGTTTAACCTGTTATTAGGATGTCCAGGGTAGAAACAGTTAAGCAAGAAAACTCCATAGTGGTCTTCATGCTGAATGACAAATAATACCAATTTATGTAGTTATCATTGTCCAATCAACTTAGGATCCTTTTTCTGATTTTAGATAATTTGGAGTTAATGTTTTTCGTGTTGAAACACATGATCCTTTTCTCCCTGGAAACTTTCTCAGCTTATTTATTGAGACAGGGTCTTGGTATGTTGATGAGGCTCAAGGGATCCTCTTGCCTCAGTTCCCCAAGTATCTGGGACTGGTCACAGGAGCCACTGTATCTGGTTTAAGAAAATTTTTTTCTTTTAACGTATTTATTTATTTATTATACAGTATCTTGCCTGTTAGTGTGCCTACATGCCAGAAGAGGGCACCAGAGCTCATTAGAGATGGTTGTGAGCCACAATGTAGTTGCTGGAAATTGAACTCAGGACTTTTGGAAGAACAGCCAGTGCTTTTAACCTATGAGCCATCTCTCAAGCCCCTCAAAAAACTTTTTAATGATCACTTTAAAATAAATCGAAACACTGGAGGAAAAGTTTTTGATGCCATGTACAGCCAACGCAGAAACAAATATTATTCATGTGATAGGAGATGGCTTCATTCTAGGAAATGTAATTAATTTTTCCTTAATAGTATACTGTTTGATGTATAGCTGCCACTGGGTGCCAAGTAGAGACAGAGGGTATGAACTCTGTGAACACTATGGAACTTAGCTGCAGAATTCACGGGACCTAGCCAGGATGCGTTAAAATAATGTAGTGTATGAAGGTGCGGATGCATATTGTTGAGAAATGTGTCCCCAAGCTTGCAGGGCACAGCCATGAAAGAGGAAGATCCTAGCTCCTCCCCTCAGGCAGGTGCACTGCTGTCCTGCCGTCACTATTGTGTTAGTGCTGTGGCTGGGAAGTGGCTCAGTCAATGCCTGCTCTGCAAAAATGGAGGCCTAGTTCCGTCTTCAGAGCCTGCGTGGGGAGCATAGAAGAGGAAATCCCTGGGGCTCCCTGGACAGCCAACCTAACCCAACAGGGTGAACCCCAGGTCCCGATGAGAGATTCTGCCTCAAAGAAACAAGGTGGCTAATTCTGGGCAGTTGATATTGGCCTCTGAACCCTGCGTCCTGTCCACATTTAGGCATTTGCACCAGCACACACACACACACACACACACAAGTGTGAAATCTCCAGTGTCGCCCGTAACATCTAAGAGCAGCAGTGTGTGCATCGGTTATCGCCACAATTTATTGATTATTGATTGAAAGAACATTGTTTGTGGTGTTGGCACCAAAGCTCAGAACCAGAGCACTGCTTCTGTGAAAAGGCTCACATGAGCAGGATGATGATGGGGTAACTGCGGTTCAGGCACCAAAGAAGTCAATCCAGTGGGTTTATCTGGCTCACAGTGCACTTAACAAAAGGCTGAAGTAGCTTTTGTTTCAGTAACTTCGATGTAAGAGCTGGGCATGGTGGTGCACACCTTTGATCCCAGCACTCAGCGAGGCAGGGGCAGGGGAATTGCTGTGAGGTTGAGGCCAGCCTGGACTACAAAGTGAGTCCAGAACAGCCAAGGCTACACAGAGAAACCCTGTCTCAAAAAACCAATAATAATAATAATAAAAATAATAATAATTTAGATGTACATTTTATAGTAAGTTGTAGGATAACTTTCCTGGCTCCTGAAACAGGATCTTACACTAGCTATAGCCCAAGGTGGCCTGAAACTTACTGTGTAGCTCATGTAGCCTTAAACCTGTGGCAACTGTCCTGCTTTAGCCCCTAATTCTGGAATTACAGGCTTCGGCAGCCTTGATAAAGTTTTATTGACACAAGCATCCTTTTCAGATGTAGAAGCTAATGGTAATCAGCTCTAAACTAAAGGTTTCAACTCAAGATAATGCAACTCAAGATATGCAGGCTCATAAGCTTGAAGTACAAAAACAGGTATGACCAGGTTCATAGAATGTTTGAGGTCACTGAACTAAGATTTTAATGGGACAGATTGTGCCATGTTAGTGTCATTTATTACATTTCAGAGGAAAGAAATCTAAGACTATCTATAAAAATTAGAGCTTCTCAGCCAGGTGTGTGGTGCACACCTTTAACCCCAGCACTCAGGAGACAAGCAGGTGGATCTCTGAGTTACATGGTGAGACCTTGTCTCAAAACCAAACAACAAAATCAGTGTATCACATGTTAGACAGTGTTCAAATGCAGCAGTCAAACTCTAGAAGAGTTGTGTGGAGGCTGAAAAGATGGCTCAGTGGTTAAAAGGACTTCCTGCTTTATCAGAGGCCCAAAAGGCAGATCCCAGTGCTCATGACTGAGCAGCTCACAAGCACCTATAACTCCAGCTCCAGGAGATCTGATGCCAACTTCTGGCCCCAGCAGGCAGCCATCTGTATGCACATCTACACAGACACACACAGGCATGAATAAGTTCTTTAAGCTAGAAGACATGTGTGATCTCCCCCTAGTAAGTAGCAAGGAGGCACTGAGAAGTCTGGCTGTGCACAGTTGCTGGAATTATCTAAGGATGTGTTCAGAACGCATAGTCCTTGAAAACCATCATTCAAGAAAAATCTGTGTAACATAAGCTTTGGAAGTGAACCCGGCTGTTAGCAGCCCTCTTTTCAGTCACATTTGTCTGTTCTGCCCCTGGACTGCTCTAAACATGGACAGGTGGGCAGGTGGGCAGGTGAGGTGCTTCGTGTATAGAATTCATCTGTGATGTGACACTTGCAAGATGTGTACAAAAAGGGAGGGGCAAAGTGCTAGCACCCAAGCCGACCCGCACGGCCGAGAGGAAGTGTTACTGCCGTGGAGGCTTCCTCTGGGCAGCCGCTGCTGATTTCTGACGGGAGGCACATGTAGCCATAGGATTCCAAGTTGTACCAAGTCCTACTGACATCTGCGGTCATGGAGCATGCCCATCCCTCTGCCGAGGCGGAGGCTCCTTTTCTCTCTCTCCCTCTGAGCTCACTTGGGCCTCCTAGCAGAGGTTAGTTATCTCTGATTTGTGTCCCCACAGTGCCATCCTGGACTTTTTCCCTTGAGAAACATTGTTTACACTGACTAATGACCCCTTGTTTATTTTCCCACTTGTTCTTTCATGACCTGGCGACCCTTTGGAGCCAGGCCTGCTAGGCATCTTTATTCCTGATGTGGAGCAACATAGAACATATTGGTTGGATGGTTGAATGAACTACAGCCCATTCTGTTTGCTTCTCAGCTTACTCCTGTGCTCATGGATGACTTCTCTGTGGAACTGTCTCATGTGTTTGGCCTGGTTAGGGTTTAGAATATGGTCAACAGGGCTGGAGAGATGGCTCAGAGGTTAAGAGCACTGCTTGCTCTTCCAGAAGTCCTGAGTTCAATGGCCAGCAACCACATGGTGGCTCATAACCATCTATAATGAGATCTGGTGCCCTCTTCTGGCTTTCCGGGGTACATGCAGGCAGAACGTTGTATACATAATAAAATAAATAAATCTAAAAAGAAAAAGAAAACCACACTTAATTTATAAAGAGAGAGAGAGAAAGAACATGGACAACAATGTCCTTGATGCCTAACAGAGCTTCCCAAGGAGAAGAGGTTCTTGAACATATGCAACTGGAACATCAGAAAAGCCTGTCTGGAAAGACTGAGATGAAAAAGGAGGACAAACATGGAAAGAGGAAATATCTAAAAATATCTCTTCAAGGCAACATGGGGCTGATATCTTGACCAGAGATAAGGAGTCAAAGACAAAGGTCGGAGAATCTAAAAGGAGGAAGGATATTTATTGGGACCAAGTGGAACCCTGATACCACCAGAGCCCCCAGTGAGTGCAGACAGGAGACCAAGACAGGGTGTGAAGGGATTAGCTGGGTGTCAATAGAATGTCTCTCTCAAGCGAGTTTTATTGTTTCCTAAATGAATCTGAGATGACTCTTTCTCATAACAAAGCAATGAGATCATGGGTGAGATAGACAGGGAGAGACTCTCTCTCATGAGAGTGGGAGAGCCAGCAGACATCAAGGAGGGATGTAGGCAGACACCCTGAGACAATCCAAGACCCGAGGGCAAGAAAGATACTAATTGCTGATTCCAGTCAGCGTTGCCCTGCTGGTGGGAAAGCTGGCCAGAGTACACTGTTCTTAAGAAGCAGTGGTTTCCCTACCAGGGAACAGTGCATCTAAGAATGTCTGAAGACACCCATGGTCCTTCGTAAGCTAAGACCCTTACTGTGGCTCACACACCTGGTCCCGCCGGCCTCAGCTTTTACAGTGATTAATCTCGGCATTACAGGAAAGGAATGAGTGGCCCAACCCGGCTTGCTTCTTTATGTGCACCTGTAGACTCTGCCTAGCAAGGCAGTAATGACCATTCTCCGAGAGCCAGGTGACGAAAGCTTCCTTCCTCCACTTCTGCCCTTTCTGGTCCAAGCTCCCCAGAATGCTGTCCTTCCTCTATTTTAACTGGGATGGCTTAGCTTTTTTGTGAGACACAATTCCAGACTCTGCTGACCTAGGCTGGGTCTAATGGTAAGCCCTGGCTGAGGACTAACTCCAGGGATGGGCCCACCCATGCCCTCACAGGTACCAGTCTGCGGTTTGTGACAGGGAAGTTACCTCCTCGGCCCTCACTGGCAGCCGGCTTCACTTGGATCGGACGATTCATCTGAAAGACATGGGGCCAACACACTCATTTATCATGACTGCCTGGTCCCAAGACCTCCTTCTTTCTTCCCGCTGGGCTTCTCCGGCTCTGAGCCCCCGTCCCCTCTGCAGTCTGCACCCCTCCACTCCCATAGGGATTACAGACTCTCTCCTTCCTTAAACCCAGGTATTTAGACAGCGCTGGAACCTGAAGAGGCGGGGGTGGGGGATGCAATGGCCAAAGACGTTCTTCCATCGTGGGCTCAGCGCACCTCCAGGTGGTGCCTGGTTCTCAGGCCCCCTGACCTCCATAAAGGCTTGGAGTGAGAGGAACTGGGTGGGAGGGAGGGGGTGATGCTATAGCACATTTGTGGTTTATGTCTGCGGCTGAGAAGATAGCTGTGTGGTATTTAGATTAAACACTCGGGGGCTCAGACTCCGTGCTCCCCTAACTCTGCCATGTCCCAGTCGTATGAGTTTACAGAAGCCATTGTCTCAGTTTACTAATTAGGGAAAACATTCCCAACTGTCTGTGCCATGACCGTCTCTGTCCTTGCCCCTCCTGGACATCCCTTTCCCTGGCAGCGTAGGGCTCTCTAGGCACCATTTTCTTCCTGCTCTTCTCTCTCTTCCACTTCTCCCTGGATCGCCTCGCCACACCCACAGCCTCAGCAGCTATCCACACAGGGGTGACTCAGACCTGCATCTCCAGCCCACGTTCTCTCCTGAGCCTCACACCCATGTCTCCAGCTGCTCGCTGGACATCATGGCTAGCAAGGCCCACTGGCACTTTCCACTCAACACACCAGAATCCGAGCTCGCCTCTCCACCCAGACTCAATCCTCCACCACTCAGTTATAAACCTAGAAATCAACTTAACTTTCCCTCCAACCCTTCCCTCCTCCAGCCAGCTTCACCTGTTAATTCAAGGATTCCCTGCTCAGATGTGGTTAAAATCACCTGGGAACCATATTAGATTCTTAAAGTGGGGGACTGTATAACCTGAAAAAGCTCCTAGGTGATTTAATATATACCCCCACCTTCCCATCCCCCAACCACCCTAAGTGAATTCATGATTGAATCCCCATCTCACCTTCCTCTCATAGGTGTTGTGGGGATCACATGAGGTAATGGGGGTGCAGAAGGTCTTGGTAAACTGCCAAGAGCTGGGTGCGTGGGATGTGGGGGATTGATGTTAGGGGCAGACAGCTGAGTGCCGGGAGGAAGGGACAGCGGCCTTCCTGTTCCTGGAGGAAGGGGTGACTGATGCCCATCTGGCCTGAGAAGGTGATGCTCTGACCCCCTCCCCTCAGGAAACGGACTGCTTCTACACCAATCAGGGGCCACTCCATCCCTTCCAATGTGCTCGTTGCCGAGACAACAGGCAGCTTCCTGTTACCATAGCCACAAGTGCTACCCAGTAACCATGGTAACACCCTGGCAGTCACAGCTGAGCAATTTCTTTGGATCAAATTTTGGGATGGGAGGGGTGAGGAAGACTCATTTAAAAAAAAAGAAAATGAAAGGAAAACAAGCCAAGCCTGAACCGTGGTAATCCTCCCTCCCGCCCGAGGCTCTGACACACCCGCCCTCTGGTAGTGGAGCACCTGCAGTGTACCAGGCTGTGGGTGGGGCCGAGACACCAACAGGACTCAGGTTGTAGTCTAGAGGGGATGACAGATCAATCCAAGCAGATCAGGGCGAGCTGGACAGGTCTGGACTGGCCCGGACCAGGGGCCAGGAGGACAGGACCAGTCCCTAGGCATGGCCACCTGTGAGTGTGGAGGAGAAACCAAGAGACAGAGCTATGGAGAGCAGAGACATGGGGAGAGATGAAAAAACACAGCAAGACAGAAATTATGGAAGAAAGTAAGAGATAGACCTAGAAGGGGGCAAAGAGAGAGAATTACTGGTGAGAATGGTAAGGAAAGGAAGGCAGGAGGCCAGATAGCAGGTTCAGGGGAGCACAGAGAGCCTAGCAGGAGAAAGGAAAAGGGCAGAAGCCTGATCTGGAGGGTCATCGAGAGTGAGCAAAACCATCATTATTTTATTAGTTCTTAAATAGATCCTGAGGATTTTCTCCAGAGCCTAGAGTGACGAGGGCATGTGACAGCAGCCGTTTCCATGGTAGCTCCTGGCTGGGTTTCCCGGGAGATGTGCTCATTGGTGCTCTGGGAGGGTGCTCCTTTTCCTCCCCCTGACCACCTGACCTTTCAGTGGAGAGTGGATATTGGGTGGTACATATGAATCCCTGCATGGGCTCACACGGTCCAGGCCTCAGAGGGCAAGGCCTTCTGTCAGTTACGCATACTGCCAACATTTCCTGAGCCCTTCAATGAGCCCCAGTGATGCTTAGGTGGAAACACCCTTCATAGGCTCACAGAGACAATAAGGCCCCCATTTTCTGACAGCACACCAGGTGCCAAGCCTCTTCTTGGGACTCTCTATATATGTCTTCAAATCGTTCTAACCTTTCCAGGAGGTAGTGCCACTGTCCCCATATTATGGCTGAGAAAGCATTGGGGGAGAAGCTCATTTGTCCAGGACCACGTGGTGCGTTCTCTGGGATTCACCCCAGGTCTGCCTGACAGTGCAGCTTGTGATTTTTGTACCCTTCTCCTCAACTCTGTATTTTATTTGTCTTTTCGTCTTTAAGATATTCACGATGTAGCTGAGGCTGTTCTAGAACTTGCTAGTAACCTAGGATAGCCTCAAACTCATGATCCTCCTGCCCCAGCCTCCTGACTGCTGCCCAGCTCAAATCTACTGAGTATCTGTCAATGTATATATGTAGTTGTGTGTGTGTGTGTGTGTGTGTGTGTGTGTGTGTGTGTGTGTGTGTGTGTGAAGGCCAGACTTGGTGTCAGGCCTCTTCCTCACTCTATAAAAAGATTTATTTGTTTTTATGTTATGTTATGGGTGCTTTGTCTCCACATGTATGTGTGCCTCACGTGTGCATGGTGCACAGAGGCAAGAAGAGGCAAGAAGAGAGCATCAGATCCTCCGAGCCATTGTAGCCGCTGATGCTGGGCATCGAGTCTGGAAGAACAGCAGCGTTCTTAACCAAGGTTCCCTCTATCTTTTTTTTTTTAAATAACTTACTTATTTTTATTTTATGTGGATTGGTGCTTTGCCTGTATGTATGTCTGCATGAGGCTGTCAGATCCTGGAGTTACAGACAGTTGTGAGCTGCCATGTGGGTGCTGCCAATTGAACCTGGTCCTTCAGAAGAGCAACCAATGCTCTTAACCACTGAGCCATCTCTCTCTCTCTCTCTCTCTCTCTCTCTCTCTCTCTCTCTTTCAGACAGGGTCTCTTACTAAACCTGGAGTTCTCGATTCAGCTAGATTGGCTGACCAGCAAACCAAGGGATTTCCTGCACCCATGGGATTACAGGACCGTATCATTGCTGTTGGCTTTGGATGTAAGTTCTGGGGGATCAAACTCAAGGCCCCCATGCCTGCACAGAAAGCACCTGACTGACTGACCCGCATCTCCAGCACTCAACCCCATTCTTAAGACATCAACACAAATAATGAAACACGGAAGTACCAGGGCCTCGAAGACAATGCAAGATGAGCTATGAGTGAGGCTGGCTGCCCCTGGAGAGGCGGACACAGGAAGAATCCATTAAGACTCAGTGTTTGACCTGGGCCTCATAGGTCAGAGTGGGTAGAGAGTGGGAGAAGCAGGGCTGGCAGCTGGGCATTCTGAACAGCTAGAGCAGAGACTGGGAGCATCGAGTAGAAAGAGCAAGGGCTTCAGCCCTGGAAGGACAGATTGCCTGTGAGACGGATGGGAACTTAAGTCCTGGTTACATCATTGGCAACTTCTCTGAGGTCTTTGAGACTCACAAGAGAAGGAATCATGGCCCTATGCTTCAGGGTTCTGGCGGAAATTACTATGGGCAGATCTTAGTAGGTATGCCAGATATGGTAGGTTTTGTTTATCTTTTTGTGTGCCTCCTTGTGTCTTTTTTGATTTTTTTTTTAATTTTTTGTTTTTTGTTTTTATTTTGTTTTGGTGAAAGGGCATGAAACTGAGAGGCAGGAAAGGGCCAGATCAAGGAAATCTATAAAATGCATGTCAAGGATTTTGACTTGGATATATTTCACCAATATATCCAGGGAGGAACTTTAAAAGGAAGAGAGGAAGTAATCTGGTCTGTTAATTCTTAGAAAGCATCTCATAAGTTATCCTGGTGCAAAGAGAGGCTTGGGAAGGGAGTGAGAAGAGGCAGGAAGGTCAATGATACCGGTGGGAGGGCAGGGTGACTTGGACCACTATAGAAAGACATGGAGAGACAAAGCATCTAAACTATAGTTCTGTTGGGGGTGGGGCAGAGGGAAGAGGACCTGTGGCTGACTCCAGGTTTCTGGCTCAGGAATTGGGAGAGTACTGCTTCCCAGGCTCTGAGGCTCAGCCATTACGGGAGCACCTGCAGTTTAGGTAAGATACGCTTGGAGGAGAAAGCTGCTCATGGAAGCTACTGGGCAACCCTGTCTGTTATAGTTCTGCCATAAACAGGGGAAGGACCTAGGGTGCACTACAGAAAAGGGGGCGCTGACTCCTCAACCACAAACTTGCTATGGGATTTCAGGTGAGCCTTCAGCTTGGCTGATCACCTGTTCCCCTAAGAGTTTCCCATCAGTGTCAGGGCCCTGAAGGGGAAATGAAGGTGGAGAATATCGGAGAGGAGAGAACAACTTACTCTAGGAAGCAGGGTGAGGAAGGTCAGGGGCAATACAGACCTGCACAAGGCACCGGCAAGCCCAAAGGAAGCAATGGATCCCACTTCTCTGACAGACTTGTCTGAATGCCCGTCTTTGGGCTGTTTGTTGCTGTGTTCTGACTTCTATCCTTCACTCAGCATCCCCTTCCCATAGGAAGAGGGTTTATCAATATTCCTCTGAGAAGGACTGTTGGTGAGGGGTCATGCAGGTCAAAGGAGAGTATGGCGAACATCAACATGGCCGTTTTCAGCACTTGGTTCTACCACGCTTCTTTTAATCCCACTGGCTATCAAATCATATCGGTTCTAGAGTCTACATGCATGCCATGAGCCCATCCTCCCCCCTCTCCATTCCCGTCCTACCCCAGCGCCAGCCCCATCCCAGCCCCAGGCTGCCTGTTTCTCCTACACGTAAGCAACACTGTCCAGTCGGGCCATCTTGCCTCCACTGTTGCTCAGACTTCACTCTGGGGCTAGAGGAAACTTTAAAACTTCATCCCTAACTCTTTCCTAAGTCTACCCACGACTGATTGTGAGAAGACTGAGCAGACTTGTGGGACCTGTCTCCTCTGGTATTCAACATGCACAATGGTCCCCGCTCACACAGCTGGGACACAGCTTCCTGTCAGTTTTGGCATTATGCTCAGGATTTTAGAAGTGGCCTCTGGCTTTTAGGTTTCTAGACCATCAGACATAAAGAAATCATCTGATAACATCTTTTCTGAAAAGACTCTCCTTTCTCCCCACTCCCGGGAGAAGCGTACGTGCCTAGGGGTAACTCCAGAGGCTGCAAAGAATCACTTCTGAGATGGAAGCTTCTTGAGGGCACGGCTTGGTCTATAGAATGTAGCTGGACTTAACACCTATTTTCTCTCTTTTTCTCCAAAGCTGTTTTGCACAGGATACAGCTTGTGCAAGCAAACCATTCCTCTACTTGGTTATATCTGCCTCCTTCCTAGTGTCCGAAGGGGCAGTGAAGTCACGGGCAGGGAGATGGACCAATAAGGGATACTCTCTGACCTCATTCTCTTCCTGTGGGTTCTAGAACTACGGTTCAGCAGCTGTGTCAGGAAGAGGCTTCAGGAACTGGGAGGAAGGAGGGACAGGCGGCTGCTGGCTGAAGAAGTTCTGTGTAAGGGGCTCAGCTTCAGCAGGTGGCAGAGACTGGCGGACGGTAAACAGAGGGGATCCAAGAGCAGGTTTCATTCTAGAACAATCTGTGCTACATCCCGTGAAGATCCGTGGTTTCTTTTGGGGCATTCACTCAGCTTTACAGGTTTCCTTCCCCTTACAGTCCAGCCGGATTCCAGCAAAAAGGCAGATAGAAGTCTTATTCCTGTTTCTCCAGCAGGTGGCAGCTATGCCCAAGACCCAGCGCCTACACAAGCTGGGTGCCTGTTCCTCTCTGGTGAAAGTTGCTCCTGCCCCTGGCAAGCTCAGAGGAAAGATTGATGGCATGGATGCTGCCGGGGCTAGCCAACAGTGCCATTGATTTTCATTTAGGAGTATAATTAAATATTAATTTTCACTTTGTTAAGTTGAAAAGGGTGAATAAAGCCAATCCTGGCAGTAACAGAGGGAGCCAGGCTACACTGGAGGTCTGCAGATGGCAGGATGGAAGAGGGCAGAAGTCCTCAGTGGCCATACTCCCCAGAAACTAAGAGCCCCATCTGCTACCAAGTTAGCTCATGTAATAGTGGAGCAATTAAGTGACTAGACTAGGTGGACTAAATGACCAGAGGGCCTTGTACATGAGCTTGGGCAGCTCACTGGAAGACTCAGGCTTCTCATCTGTAAGACGGGGTACCAGTAACAATACCTTCTGCACAAAAGATTCCATGACTCGGAACACATAAAACGCCATTTTTATCGGTGCTGATGACACAGGTTATTACTGTCTTGCTCTTCTCAGAAAGCCTGACAGGTCTCTAGAGCTTTGCCATCCTTCCCAAGTGGTGCCCACTCTTGTAAAAACCCCACGGGCACTGTTCTCTTCTTTGGAAGCCTTTTCCTCCAAAGCCCATCTCAATTTACTCAGGGCTTTTTGGGTAAGGCTCCAAGTCTCCAAATCTTGTTTCCGCTTCAGTCACAGCCTGGCCCAGGCTCTCTTGTGTCCTCCCCCATAGGCCCATCCACCTCACACCCCCCTGTTTCTCCCAGCTTTGAATTTTTAATCACTGTTTCCTGCATGGATGTTCCAGCCTGTCTCGTTGCTTGTACTAGCGGCAGGAATGGTTTGCTCCCACGATTAGATGAAAGACGTTTCCTACATCGCTCCAACTAGTGTTACTGTTTCAGTACCGCTACTCCTACTGCCAGCTAACCCATGCTGCGTGCTTCCTTTCTGCCGAGCTATGCACTTCATACAACTGAGCACATCCACCCATGAATTCAGCCTTAGAGATGAGGAAACTCAGGTTTTATCTTATTTTTTTTGAGACAGGGTCTCACTACATAGTCCTGGTTGTCTTGGAATTCACTATATTGGACTCAAACTCACAGAGCTCTTTCTCCCTCTACCTCCAAAGTGCTGGGATTAAAGGTTTGAAACTTGTCCAGGGTCACAGAGTTGGTGAGTGGCTGGAAAGCTCCGATTCACAGAACAAAGCTGAGATGGGTACCTGTTTCTTATTCTCACTGATCTTGCTCTTGACACTTGCGACCAACTACAGAAAACCAAGTCCTTTGTCAAGATCTTAAGACAACAGTCATATTTAATGGGATTTTCCTTACTACATTCCAATGAGATAACTTGTTAGTACAGCCCACTCCCTGTAGATGAGAAAACTGAAGCCTGAGTCAAAGCAAATGTAGAAGTGACATAGGTGAGATTCAAATCTAGTCTGAAAGATGTAAAATCAAGTATCTTTAATAGTATCATGTTATGATGCCTTCATAGTAAAATATCACTGAATTCTTCCTTCTCCAGATATAAATCTGCAATTTGTTTGCACATATCTCATGATATATTTTGTCTTTGTGCCTTTTTTCCATCCCAGTCTCTTTCTGGACCAAAGGTGTCCTTAAGTCTAAAATGGATGTTGTCTTAGACTTTGCCTGCTCATGACATTTGAATATTGCTCCTTTTCTAGACCAACACTCCTCACATAGGAGAAAATGAGGCTGAGAACATGGCTTCCTTCTGGCAAGCCACGCTAAATCCTGTCACTACCACATGCATGGTAGTTTCTGATTTTCTTTCTCTTGTGGCCACATCATATAATCCTGAGTGCCTATAAGAAAAAGAAGTCTCTTTTAACTTTAGTTATTTTTTATAATATGGCGAGAAAAGAATTTTGGTGAGTCAAGGTACCCCAAAAGTATCCAGGGAAAAGACCACAGGAAAGTACCATCGATGAGCACAAGGCTGGAGAAGAGAGAATACTAACTCAGGGAGCCTGTACTGTGTGTCACGACATACGTGCTGCAGCAGTGAGAAATAATAAGAAACAGCGATTTTAGCCCAAGTGGGAAACCCTAACTTGGCTCACAACGCTGGTGTCTCTTAGGCTGGAACACTTGGCCCAGGTGTCTTGAGCCTTTTTTTTTTTTTTTTTTTTGCCAGAAGACTGAGTGTAACATAAGCCCTCTCCTGGGTAGGTAACCCTGCTTCTAGGTGCTGGTGCCACTCAATCCCATATGGTGCTCTGGCATGCCTGTGGAGCGCTGCCCCAAGCTGGGGCGATGCCCGCTTGCCCGCCCCACCCGGCCGACTTACCCCTGGCAGGGTCTTCTGCTCATGCAGTGCACTCTGGGCCTTGAGAGCGGAGTCCCGGGCGCAGTAGGTGAGGAAGGCACAGCCTGAGGAGGAAAAGCCTGGCTCAGGGAGTTTTTAGAAACCCGCAACACTCTTCTCAGTAAGATCCAAGTGAGTTAACAGACGTGGGATCCCTGTCCTGTAAGCGTGAACACTGCCCTGTGAAGTGTCCCATGCGGGAGAAGGCATCACGTGCCTGGGACCTACGTTCCAAGCTCTGGCTTTCTCTTGTCTTCTCCTGGCTTCTGTCCAAGAAACATATGTGTCCAGACATCATGTGCTCATTCAATCCCACAGCTCTCCTCCCCACTCCATCCATAAGTCCTGTCTAGGTTAAACCTCCCTAAGCGGCTTTGCCTTCTTCTTCAGTGCAGTGCCCTGCCCTCCCAAACACCATCTATTTCAGACATAGACTCATAGCCTTCAAGGATCAGCCTTCACTCCTTCCTAATCCACTTCCAAGTGACAGAAAAGAGGAAGATGAAGGGTTGAAAGCCAACTATGTCCCAAGACTTCCTAAGTTTAAAGTTGGGGAATGGATTTAATTTGAGACTTGGCTCAGGTTGAAGGGCTTCCTGTGAGTAGAAAATTCCAGAAACTCCCTAAAACCCTATCCAAGGATGAGACGGGACCTCTTAAAGGGTTGTTTGTGACCCAGCTTGGGCTCCTCTAACAGAACTGCAGTTATTGGGCAGGGAAGGAGTCTGCGTTGAGCTAAAGAGTAGAGCCTACTCTCCCGCTGTGTTCAGCTGCGGAATCTGCAGTCTTTTAGAAAACACCAAAGGAGGTAGCTCTTCCTTTCCGACATTCACGGAGAAGTCATCCATTGGGAAGCTACCCAATGCTTACTAATTCTGGTTGGGCATTGTAATGGGTTAGAGATGGACAGTTCTTGGAGATTAGATGTCATGAAGAGCACCTGACTCTGTCTCCAGACGTTGAGGACTGTCTTCAAAAAGACACTAAGGGCCGGAATGTAACACAATGGTAGAGTTCTTGCCTAGCATATATGAGGCCTTAGGTTAAAACCCCAGCAAATGATGATGGTAAGACAGAAGACATAATTTCTCAAGAACAGGAACAGTGAAGCCTTTAGAGCCAGGTGAGAAGAGATGTGATTATTTCAGGCATGAGGAATGAAAACTGACCCAGAAAATGGTGTGTTGGAGAAATGGATAGAAGGCTAGACTTGAAAGTATGAGCAGAGTAGCTAGTGAGGTTTGCAGGGACTTGGCTACATTTATTGAGGTATAGACCTCAATAAATTTTGTACTCTTCGTTGAGAGCAATGGAGAGCCACTAAAGGGTTTTCACCAGGGTTGTGCCAAGCTAAGGTCTGTATTTTCAAAATGAACCATTTGAATAGAAGAAGGAGAAGGACCAAAAGAAGGGTACATTCATGTGGGAAGCCATCAGGAGCTGGTGTAGTTTTCCACTCAGATAGCTGACTAGACAAGCAAAGGGGAAATATTTTATTTTATTTCTATTTTCTATGGCGCCACCTCCGTAAGATGGCTGGATTGCCTACTGTTTACTGAGAACTCCTAGGCAAAGTCCTGTCATATCAATAGAATAACCAAAGCCAGAGACTGTGTCAGCCGCAGGTCAGGGTTTAGGATCTTTGAATTCCAGGCCTAGGGTTGTTCTCAAAGCACTGTGGCTGTGTCCCTCAGTGCTCAGCCATCAAAGTGAAAATGAGTCACTCTGGTGTTCAGACATCATAGTTGCTGGGAAGGGAGTGGAGATGCTGACTTGGAGACCCTCTGAGTTACCTCCATAGCTCACAAGGCTGCACCTGCCTTGGAGAGGTGCAGACTATTTGGGGGCCACAAATTCCTGAACCCTGGGTTTCACACATATCACTGTTCTGCCACTAAACCGTAACATCTGTCCTCAGACTGAAAGGGAGCTTTATGAAAGGTTTGGGTGCCCAGGTGCTACCAGAAAAAATCCATGTAGACTGCTTGGGTTAGAGGGTGGAAGAATGGAAGGACGCACATAGGGAGAAGTATGGTTTGAGGGACAGATGAGTGTGGGGAGGAACAGGAGGAGTTAGTGCTAAATGAGAAAGAAAGAGAGGACCAGGGAACAGTTCAGAGACTGAGTGTTTGAGTGAAAACTGCCACGATTCCACACCCTGTTTTTATTCCACAGATCACCTGCAAAGATTAGTTTTACGCTCACCATAAGTGCCACAAGTGAATGGCAGGAAGGCAGACGGGGAGTTGGGCTGCATTATAAGAAGCCTGGATGGTGTGAACTTGTCCTTGTGGTATTTTAACATAACCTTACCCCAAAGGGTGGAAGATGTGCCTCTACTTAAATGGCCTAGATGTTTAAGAGCCATTTTCTCAAAGCTCTTTACTTCAGTATGCCAAGAATTGCCCAGGGGTCTCTCCGTTTGAAAGATGTATCAGTCTGATGCTAGCTCACAGGCCTTCAAAAATCCCGAAGCCACATTATTTCCCAGTAGGGAAATAAGACTGCGTCTCCTCAAATTATTATTATATGATTCTGGCTCTGTGCTTCCAGCCCAGCCTGGACAGACTTTTCTGCATGTAAACAAGTCTCCTCCCTTCTCTACAGAAAGAAAGGGGTGTGGCTGGACACGACCATGGTGCCTTGTCTTTCTAGGAAGGGCAATGAGAAGAGTCCACATCCCTATCTTCCTCACTAGGCTGACCCGCCCTGAGAGTGCTCTGGTCTCAGACCAGCTAGCAAAGGAAGGAAAGCAGGAGGCCCTCAAGAGGACTAAGAGGAAGCACAGAAGCACAGAGGCCCAGGAGTGAGGATTAGAGATGAAAAGAAAGTGTATTCACATGAGGGAAAACCACAGATGAAGGGGACACAGGCAGGTGGACGTTCCCAGCTGAGGTTGGGACTCTGGATTCAAATCAGAAGCGGTAAAGAGAGCTGGGTTCTTGGAAAATGTTTGAGATACTTGGGTTATTGTCAAATGTGAGAGACATTTATCTCTGAGAGTCTCCTGGGAGGCGAAATGTACTGTGTAAATTACGTCTGAATTCTGAAAGAGAAGAGAATTTGGGTATGGGCTATTTAAGGCTGTCAAACTCAAGAGTCAAATGGAGGCTCTGGGGGTTGGCTTAGGGTTGGTTACAAGCAGGAGGGGTGCAAATCCAAGATGTGTGTGAGCAGTGAGGCCTGAATAGGGTGGCACCAGACAGAGTGCTCGGGGGATACACGGGTCCAGGAGTCAGGAGATCGGTTACTCCAGAGCTGGAAGGTAGAGTAAGTTTCCAAATCCCAGGGTTTGGGGTGTCTGATGGGAGGCATGGTGGAGAGGTCCAGCTGGGAGTGGGGTGGCTGGGATGTGACAAGTGACAAGGGATTTGGAGGTTAGAGTGAAGAATGTATGGGGAACCAGAGAGATGCTCAGGAGGAGGATGTCCCAGAGAAAATTCTAGGTCTGGGGCTCTTTGACCTGGGGAGGGACAGAGCTGAGGTGGGGCAGGTACTGAACTGGGGTCGGGCTAGCTCTAGGTAGGGCTGGGGTTGGGCCTGCATTTGGGGCCGGAGTTGGGTTGGGCTGCGCTCTAATTGGATTGGGGCTGGGCTGGGCTGGGCTGGGCTAACCCCGCGCACCTTTGTGGAGGCCGGTGAGCCGGTCCTTCAGCACCGTCAGCTCGTAGATGCGGCCGAACTCCTCGAACAGCGGCTTGAGGTCCTGCTCGTCCAAGCCCCGAGGGATCTGCCCCACGAAGAGCTTGATGGCGTCGTGGTCCTTCATGGGCACCGCGGGACCTGGGTTCAGCCCGCTCATGCCGACGCCGCTGTCCGCGGTGCTGAACGCCAGGCGCGGGCCGGGGCCGGCGGGCGGCGCAGACCCTCCGGGCGCCGCGGCCATGTCCCCGCCCCGTCCGCCCTCCCGCGCGTCCCGCCTGTCCCGCCGTCCCTTCTCCGGACTGCGAGCCAGGGCCTGGGGGAGGGGGCGGGGCCCGCCTGCGAGGGCGGGGGGCTGCCCGGGGGGCGGGGCCCGGCCGCAAGCGAGGGGCGGGGCGGGCTGGAAAGGGGCGTGGTCGAGGGCGGGGCGCCGGGGTCCGGCCGGAGTCCCCCTCAGAGCGCTCCGGGCTCCCGCCCAGGCGCACCAAGCCCAGCCCCGCGCCCCAGCCCGCGAGCTTAGTGACGTCAGAAGCTAGCCGGGCGAGTCTACGCAAGTGATTTGCATAATGAGGCAGCACTGGCCAATCAGAGCGAGAGCTGGCTGGGCTGGGGCGGGGGCCGGGGGGGGGCGGCTGGGCTCACGCGCGCCCGCTCTCCATGGCAACAGGACCCTCGGCCGCCCTGCGTGTGCAGTGTGTGCGGGCGTGGCGGTGGCTAGGAAGTAGCTTCGTCATGCGTGGCGCCGTCCGCGGGCGTCGGAGACGACCCCTTCCCTGCGCGCCTCCAGCAGCCGGCCGCTTCCTGCGGGGTGGCAGCGGCTTCACTCCCTACCCTCACACCAGTCCCGCCAGCCCGTCCTGCCGGGCTCCGTCGCACGCCCTTGCTCCCGAGCCTCGAACTCTCTCCTCCCCAGAACGAGCCCCCAAGCGCTGCTTTCTCCCTCAGCAGAGCGAGAGGACTCAGAGCGTGGCCATATTTACTCCGCGCTCGTGCCTGGCTCCTCCCTGGGAAGGGCGGTCCGGGTCAGCGAAGCTAGGGCGGAGGCGCCTTTAGAGAGTCGCCGCGTTCAGGGGCTCACCGCCTCCCCAGCCCCTGTGGCAAGCACACGTCCGTAAAGATGGCCAACCAGGTAAAGGCTTTGAGAAGCAAGCTCGGTGGCCGGAGTTGGACACCCAGAACCCGCAAGAAAAAGCCAGGAGGAGCGGAGCCTCGCATCTGCGGGAGGAAGCGGCGGGAGAGTCACGAGGGCGAGCTAGCAGAGGGACACACACAGGAGGGACCTCAGCAGTGTGCCACGAGGGATCCTCTCCCGAGAGCTGTCCTCTGACCTCAGCGACATGCTGCCACACGTGGCACGCCCACCACAGGAAATTTAAAAACATTTTTATTATTACGTGGATGAGAGTTTTGCCTGCGTGCATGCATGCATGTGTGTGCCTGCTGAGGTCAGGAGACGTGTCAGATCCCCCAGAACTGGAGTTAAGGGCCGGTTTTGTAAGCCTCCCTGTGGGTGCTGGGAACCAAACCTAGGTCCTTTGCAAGCAGCCAGCCTCTTAACTGTTGAGCCATCTCCCTAGCTCCATCTTACTGCTTTTGAGACAGCGTCTCAAGTCGTCCAGGCTGGAGTTGAGTAGGACCTTGAACTCTTCTTTCTGCTTCCACTTTCCAAGTTCACAGGTTGTGCCTTCCCACGCCAGGCTTAGGATTTGTTCATTATGCATCACGTGTTTGGTAGTGTGTTTAGCGCGCATCTTCTTTTCAAATTGTGTTTTATTGGTGGAGCAGCTTTTTCCTTTGGACAGGATTTTGTTACATAGTCTAGGCTAGCCTCAAACTCATGGTTCTTTCCCAGTGCTAGGGTGCAGGTGTGTACTGCCATGCCCAGCCCCGAACTGATCCTTGCTAGGCAAGCGCCCCTCCACTGAGCTGCACCTCCAAGACATAGTTACAGGCGCCACCACGCCCGGCTTAAACATAGGCTTTATCTATTCTTATACAAATTGAAAATTAAATATTGTCAATGAATGAAAATTAAATATTGACATTATTTAATCTGTCAAATAGTCAATTTGATAGCATGTTATCTACTCTATTTTTCTTTCCATATAAACTCTGGAGTCAGTTTGTCAATGTTCATTCGCTCCTTTTCTTTCTGTTGCCACGATGAGCGCCGTGATCATAAGCGACTCTGGAAGAATAGGGTTTATTTCAGCTTACAGCTCCCAGGTCACAACCCATCCTTCACTGAAGGAAGTCGGAGCAGGAACCCTGGGAGAATGCCTAGCAACGGTGCCTCCTACAGTGGGCTGGCCCCTCCCACCTGACAGACATCGCCACAGACCAATCTGATGGAAGAAATTCAGTTGGGTTTACCTCTTCCTAGGTAACTAGTTTGTGTTAAGCTGACAATCACTAAACCGTAAAATAGCTTCCTGGAATTTTGACTGGGTTTGCATTGATACCACACTGGGAGAAAAAATTAAAGCGAAACTGATACTGAGGCCCTTAGGGGAGGTGGCTGAGTAGACAGACACTTGTCACCAGGCACAACGACCTGAATTCAAGCCCACAGCAGAGAGAACCGACTAAGCAACCCCCCGGGTTGTCCTCTGACCTCCACACACATGAACTGTAGCATGTACGCACAGACACGCACACACAGTGCTTTAAAATGTTATTGTAACAATATTGACTCTTCCTATTCACAAACATGAGAAATCTTCATTTACTTGCCTCTTTTCGTGTCTTCATTCAAGGGTGCTAGTTGTCTTTCTTCTTTCTTAAATATGCCATGCTATTTTAGTTCTCGTTCCTCTGTAGGTGGGTGGGATATTTCCTCTGGCTTGTCTCCTGGCCGAAATTCTCCATTCTTTGGTCTTCTTCAGCTTGAATATGACATGCTTAGATAAGGGCTATTTAGTGTTTATGCTGCTGGCCCATCAAGATTCCTGGATCTTTGATTTGTTGCCTGTCACTAATTTTGGGAAATTTTTTATCATTATTACCTCATTAATATTCTCTTTATGTGCCTGGGTGCTTCTGATTGTATGATAGGCATTGTGTTGGAAATATATTTTTAGAAATAATTGGAGGTTTGTATTTCTCTCTCCAGAATGAACTTACATTTGTTTTTGAAGGCATCCAGAATCTCTATCAGTTTGAGATAATCAAACTTATTTTAGGAATGATGATTCAAAGCTGAGCTCTAGTCTCTGGAGCAATTGATCTATTTCCAATGCACTCTTTAGTTGGTGTGTGTGTGTGTGTGTGTGTGTGTGTGTGTGTGTGTGTGTGTTGCGTTCACTTATATGTGGGTGCAGGTGTGTGCACCCTTGAATAATCATGCAGAGGCCAAAAGATGTCATGTGGCCTGCTCTACCTTTATTCCCTTGAGACAGTTCTCAAAGATTCTGGACCCCCACTGGCAGCAGGCAGTCCAGCGATTCCCGTCTCTGCCTTCCCCACAGCACTAGGATGATGACCATGTGTATGGTCACAACTAGCTTTTAAAAGAAACTATCAAACAAACAAATGTGGGTGCTGGAGATTCAAACTCAGTTCCTCATGTCTGTACAGCAAGCGCTTCTAGCCACTGAGCTATCTCCCAGCTCCAGAGATTTTTTTGTGTGTGAGCCTTAGACCACAAACTTTTACGTCCCATCCCTATGACATGATCTTATGACATGATAAGCGTGTTCTTCAGAAAACGCTTATCCAGAATTGGGATGGTGCCCATGGTAGAACCTTGTCCTAAACTCTAGGCTTTCAATCCTAGCCTTTCTCGGAGCTCACCTGAGCCGTGCCTGGAAGCACCCCTCTCTCCTGTGTTGTCAAGCCCTTCCAAGCATCTCAGGGGCGCACCTATTGACAATCACCCTCTCTATCCTTATGACAGATAACAGGCTTAGGATTTTGTTGTTGTCTTGTCTTTTGAGACAGCATTTCTCTGTGTGGCATTGGCTGTACTGGAAGTCATTCTGTAGACCACACTGGCCTGTAACTCAAAGATCCACCTGCTTCTGCCTCCTGAATGCTGGTATTAAGGTGTACTCCAGTTTTTGGGACAAACAATGTTTGTTTGGGATTTTTTTTTAAAGTTCCCCTCTTCAGTGAAGATGTAATTGCAGCCTTGTTGTTTTTAAATTCATCTTTTTGGTCTGTGTTATTTTTATACAAGTAGCAAGATTAAAAATTGGTTTCTACCATCATTTTATAAGAATAAAAAAAATTAGAAGATCTCATGCTAATTTTCAATTTAACCTCTGATTATTTCAGTATCTATATATGGAAAAGCCCTTTACTGGGCCTCATATCCCGTTTTATGAGCTTGTTTAATTCCTGTCATTAATTAAAGGTATTTAATTATTTAGACAGGTCTCACTGTGTAGCTCTAGGATGGTCTAGAACTCACTGTGTAGACAAGGTCGGATTCAAACTTACAGAGCTCTATCTGCTTCCCAAGTGCTGGGATTAAGATGTACACCACCATGACCAGCTATTCATATTTCATTTACTTTATTTTGTGGCTTAGAATGGCCTCATATTCACTCTATTGCAGGGGCTGGGCTTGACTTCCTAATCCTGTCTCCACCTCCAAAGTGTTGGGATTAAAAGCATATACACATACCTAGTCTTATAATGACTCTTGACATCTGGTATTGTCATGGGAATAGTCCATAATTAATGTGTGCACTGACCTTTAAGAGTAGATAATGGTCAGTCCTGCTGTGACTTGATGTGCCAGGGTGGATTGGTACCAATGGGGGTGCCTTGGAAAAGGGAGGGGGAAGTGGGAGAGGAAGTGTGAGGTTGGGACTGGGAGGAAAGGAGGGAGGAGACTTTGATCAGGTTGTAAGTGATTAAATAAATTAATGAAAAAATAGATAATGAGCCAGGCAGTCGGTGGTGCACGCCTTGAAATCCAGCTCTAGGGAGGCAGAGGCAGGCGGATCTCTGTGAGTTTGAGGTGATTTACAGATCAAGTTCCAAGATAGCTAGGCTACACAGAGAAACCTGTCCCAGAGACAGAAAAGAAAAAAGAGAAAGAGAAAGAAAGAAATAGAGAAAGAAAGGAAGGAAGAAAGAGAGAGAGAAAGAAAGGAAGGAAGGAAGGAAGGAAGGAAGGAAGGAAGGAAGAAAGAAAGAAAGAAAGAAAGAAAGAAAGAAAGAAAGAAAGAAAGAAGGAAGAAAGAAAGAGCGCGCGGGGGAAAGAAATGTGTATTGGGCTTGGTGCATACACTGGGGAAGTAAAGGCAAGAGGACCTCTAAGTTCAAGGCCAGTCTGGTCTACAAAACAAGTTCCAGGACAGCCAAGGCTCTGCTATGAAACCTTGTCCATCCACCCCAACACACACACACACACACACACACACACACACACACACACACACACACACGTGTATTGTCTGGATATCAACTCAATTTCATAAGGTGAATTTTCTTCTCCTGGAAAATAGCCTTTGCTACTCTTGGCTTTTCTTCTTTCAATTACTTTAAAATCATCTCTGTGTTCAACAATATAAAAATCGAGGTGTTAGAAGTGTAACTCAGTGGTGGATTGCTTGGTTGGCTTGTGCAGGGCTGTGGTTTTGAATCCCACTATTGCAAAATAAAATAATTGAACTTCACCGGGTGTGGCAGTGCACACCAGTGATGCCAGCATTTTCGAGGAAGAGGTAGGTGGATCTCCATGAGTCTGAGGCCAGCCTGGCCTAAGGAGGGAATTCCAGAACAGCAAGGGTTGTGTAGTAAGGTCCTGTCTCAAAAACAAAATAAATTTCATTTGGAATCACATTGAACCTATAGAGCATATTAAGGCCATTGCTCTATTGAATCTTCTCATTCATGATTATGTCATTTACCTGTATCTGGGTCTTTTTATATCTTTCCAAATATTTACTAACTTTTCTCATAATGTTCTTATACATCTGTTCTGGGCTTCTTGTTTGTTTTGAGACAGATTCTCATGTAGCCCAGGCTGACCTCAAACTCCTTCTCTAGACAAGGATGGCTGAACTTCTGGGCCTCCTGCCGCTTTCGCCTCCCAAGTGCAGGGATTACCACTCGTGGCTTCTTCTGCCTTCATTAGGTTTATCCTTAGGATCTTGTGATGCCTGCTTCTGTCACATGCGGGTCACCGATGTTTACCTAGACTTACGTAACTCAACAATTTGCATTTATGGAACTGTTGGTACATGTGAGACAGCGTCACCTCTTTTGCTTAAGCCAGTTTCTTTCCTTGTAGATAATATAGGTAGAGTGACAGGGAATGATACTTCAAGACAGGTCTCCTAGAGCAGCGGAAAGCTGCCGTTCCATGCTGAGTGACCTAGCAAACATGTTTTTAAAAACCAAAAGACATTTGGAGTGGAGCGAGGTCTTAGCACATGCTACTCTTCCTGAGGACCTGAGTCAGGTCCCGGATCATGTTCAGAAGCTCAACCTCTTGGAACTCCATTTCAGGGTATCTAATTATCTCCTCAGGCTTCCACGAGCGCCTATACTCAAATACACAAATGGATACAAATATACATAATTCCAATTTTTAAAAATTATTTTTCTGAAAGACTTGAGTCAACTGCATCCAATTGGATGCTTTTTAAGTTTAAGTGTGTTAAGCCTGAACAAAGATGGAGCAGTGTAAAAAGAAATAAATGGATCTTCCTCTTCCTTCAACTTCTTCTGTTTGTTTTTCATGACAGAGTTTCTCTGTGCAGCCCTGGCTGTCCTGAAACTCTTTCTGTAGACCAGGCTGGCCTTGAACTCAAGAGATTTGTCTGCCTCTGCCTCCCAAATACTGGGTTTAAGGGCAGGTGCCACTATTGACCTGCCTTCTAGATTTCACCTGTAAGCACTATCGGAATTGTGTAAGAGTGGAGAAGAGAACTGTAAAGATGTGTGAGGGACAGTCAAGGGATGGGCAGGCCAGAGCGTAAATGTGTGTGTTAGTATGTATGTCTTTGTGAATATACATACATACGACAGCATATAGAAACACATACAAATATGTTTCTGAGAAAAAGTAAGGTAGCAAATATTTGGTTACATGTAAATGACATGTAGACAGAAAAAGGCTCAGTGGAAGAGCACCCGTTCAGCATAAGCACAGCACTGGGTTCCATTCCAGACAGGACAAAGGGGGGGGGAGAGGGAGGAGGGGAAGGAGAGGAAAAAACAGGGGTTTCATGCCTGTAATTCCAGTACTCACAGGCAAAAACAGGAAGTGGGGAGAAAGAGAGGAAGGAAAGAGGGATGAGGAGAAGAAGGGGAAGGAGGAGAGAGGAAGAAGGCGAGGGAAGAGTGGGAGGAGGAGAAAAGAGGGAGGGAGGTTCATGCCTGTAATTCCAGTACTCACAGGCTAAAGCAGGATTGTTATGAGTTCAAGACTCACATGAGCTACACAGTTCTAAAGAAGGGAAATGAAGAACCAACCTGCCTCCATCTTAGGCTTAAAGACCATCTTATAGTAGAGACAAACCAGTCCATTGCTGTTTATGATTAAATCTCTGATTTTCAAAGACTGGGCTATACCCCACCTGTAACCTTAACTACAGACGGTTCTGTACTGTTCCGGGAATGGCAATCCTGTGTTTGTTTCAAAAAGTTGTTTATAACTATCTTGCAACCCTACCTTTGTTTCACAAGGTTATATGATCACCTAATTATGACAATGACTACCTTGTTACGCCCACCTTGCAACCACGTCTTTGTTTAAAGAGGTCATTAGGACTAACTTGTTTGTTCTGTTCCTGGAACCCTATCTTCCCCAGTTTGGAAAGCACCTACTCCTGAGCTATAAAAGCCTTGTCTTCCTCACATCCAATGCTCACCTCATGAACCCCACCTTAGGGGGAGGCAGCCCTTAATTGCTTGTTTTAATTAATCTGGCCATGATGATTTGGATTGGTGAACGTTCTCCTCTCATATTTGGGATCAACAAAAAGAAGGAAGAGAGAGGAAAGGAAAGGGAGGAGAGAGGGAGAAAGGACATCTCCTAGCTTCAGCATTGTTGAATGGACATTGTTAAACAGTGGTGGAGGGTGGGAAAGAATTATGAAAATGGCAGAGCACACAGGAAAGACTCTCACAGAAATCTGGCAAGTAAGATTTTCAAAAGGGATTAATAAAAAGATTCAAAATACAAAACCAGGTCACATGATACACTGCTTATTACTGAAATGTGTCCCAGCTTTAACATGCAGCTTGTCCAGCCTTGTTGAGTAAGGCTCTGGATGCGGCTAATATCAAACTATAGTGTCCTGGGGCATGATGGGAAGGGGAAAATGAAGACAAGCCAGTGCAAACAAGAAAAACAGCTGAGAGGTTTAACTATATTCCACTAGAGAAAGCTGGGAGGTGCATGGTGGCAGGGAAAGCAAGGGCTTAACTGGTAAGAAGTCATGTATTCAGCTCCCCAGTGCTGCATGAACCGACCTGGTGGTTCACAACTGAGATGGACATGGGGGATCAGAAGTTAAGAGGGATCCCCTGCTACACAGTGAGTTTGAGGCTAGTCTGGGGTACATGGACTCTGTCATGAATAAATTAATAGAAAAACTTCACTCAAGCCAAGATGTAGCAGAGTAGCCGGCAGTATCTGCATGTCAGCTGTGACGTTCAAGCAGGAAGGCATCTGATGTAGCGGCCAGTGGTGAACTAGTAGAAGGCAGAGCTGAGCATGGAGCTTTGTTCTGTAAGCAAATGCTGCCTCTGATGATCTGTACCGCCACGTATAGTCATGTAACCTTCCCATGTCTGTCCCTGCGACCTTGGCAGGATCTGAACTCAGCCCTGAGACAAGACCCTGGGTATGCTTGGGGGTGGTTATCTAGCTTACATTAGCTTCTGGGAACACCTCTGAAAGGTGCCTCGGTTAGGCTAACTGCAGTGGGAAGCCCCACCTCAAGAGTGGGCACCACAGCCCTGGGTCACCTAAAACAGACAGCAGCTGAGCACCAGTGTTCACCCCTCTCAGCTTCCCACGGCAGGTGCAGTGTGGCCAGCTGCCTTGAGCTTCCACCAATGGGACTGTCCCACTGCACTGGACTGTAACCTCAAGCCAAAGAAACCCTTCCACAGGGTGCGTTGGTCAGGGTGTTTAATCACAACCGAAGAGGGAGAGGTCCAATGAGGGTGACACCTATGTCAAAAAGGGGAGGAAATCAAATAACACCCACTGGGGTGGTGGCTAGGCCTCCAGGCAGGCTTTCCGACACTGAGTTACACCGTAAGTCCAACTTACTGCTGAATATGCAACACACCCCAGACAGCCAACACAAGAGGACTTTGTTGCCCAACTGACTGTCAAGACTTTTGATTTACAGAGACTAATCATCACAGTGTCCTCTGAATTTCTCCAAAGACCTTCCTAAGGCTAGATTATTCAAGTAATAATAATCACCCACTCTTACTCACACTAGCAAAGCGGAGCAAGCTCCTCTTTTCCTTCAGTGCCTGCCCGGCAGCAGCTCTGCCTCTACTGTACCCTCTTGTGACTTCTTGTAATCTGCTGTACAGAGATCCATAACAGTTTATTACTAGGGTGAGTGCGGTGATGCCTAAATCCCAGCATTCAGGATGTCAGGGAAAACGACCAGTACCTCAAAGCTAGAAGACACGGCTACATAGTGAATTAAGGTCAGCCTGGGCTATAACACATCTTGTCTCAAATTTTTAATTTTTTTTTTTTTTTTTTTTTTTTTTTTTTTTTTTGAGACAGGGTTTCTCTATGTAGCTCTTGCTGTCCTGGAATGAACTCTGTAGATCAGGCTGGCCTCGAACTCCTGCCTTTTCCACCCAGGTGAAGGGACTAAGATGTGCACCACCACCACCACCTGGCTCAAATTTAAAAAAAAGAAAAAGAAAAAAAGAAAATTGCAGGATCAGACACCACAGAGAAAATGTGATTTAAATTAAATTATGGAAAGTAATTTTGGAGAAGGGAATGGGCTTGAAAAAAAAAAACGTTTTTTTTTTTTTGTTTTTGTTTTTGTTTTTTTTTCTGTTTTTAAAGTTTATTATATGGTGTTGTACCCCTGCGTGCACGCATGCTCACAGGCCACAGAACTCACACAAACAGGGGTCGGCTTTCTCCTCTGTAAGTCAACCCTCCATGTCCTGGTATTGGTGGCAAACACCCTTTCCTGCCGAGCCATCTCATCAGGCCCATGTGTGTCCTTTTTAAAGATATATAACCCAGGTTGCAGATGTAGCTTGGTGGCAGAGCACTTACTAAGCATGTATGAAGTCTTGGGTTCAATTCCCAGGCATTACAGTAAGATGGAAGCAAGAGACTGCTGGGAGGTTCGAAAGCTGTGCTCATAGCAGCACAGGAAAGGTGATGCTGATTTTCAGCCTCTCGGAGTTTATTTGCAAAAACAATTTCACTTAAGAAAGCGCCTAATTCTTTTCAAAGTAGCAAACACACGCACACACACGTCAGGCCAGATCATCAGATCTTGAATCTAGACCGTGGGTCAGGTTAATCTCACAAGATGCTGATCACACACCTCTGGACACTTCACAGGTGTTGGGGAGATTCGACTCATGTCTCATATGGACACAGAACACGATCCCTTTTCTTTCCCCTTTCCTTCCAGTTGCTGACTCCCTCACACGTCAGTGGTCCGGAAGTTTCTGGACACCCAGCAGTCTTAGTGCTGTGGTGGCACCTGTTCCTCAGTCCGTTATCCTTCAAACTATCTGTTAAAGTGCACTTGAAGACATCTGCCTCAATTCTTACCAAGAAATAGAGGCCACATGCTCTCCATCCACTCCTTCCTAATTCCTCCTGGTTCTGAACTACCTCCTTAGATTCAGAGGCCGGCCAGGGCCAGTATTAGGATGATTGGTGCCAGGAGGCCACTGTGGGTGCTTCTCTGCCCCCTAGTGGTACATCAAGAACCCTACAAGCCTGATTCTGTGCATTGCACCCATTGGGTGGGTGCTGGCTGCGGACTGTCTCTGGGCAGTTTGAGGTCGACAACCTTCAAGTAAATGTCCTCATGGTCACAGGACACAAGCAGCAACCAGGGAGGCTGGGGAAAGCACATCCTGCCTTGTCCTGACCATACACCAGTATTTTTTTTTTAAATTCTTTATACTTTGTATCTCCCCTGTGGTTCCCTCCCTCCTCCCATCCCAATCCCTCCCTTCCTCCACCTCTGCATGCATGCCCCTCCCCAAGTCCACAGATAGGGGAGGTCTTTTCCTTCCTTCTGATCCTAGTCAATTAGGTCTCATCAGGAGTGGCTGCATTGTCTTCTTCTGTGGCCTGGTTAATACTGCTTCCCCCTCAGGGGGAAGTAAGTAAAGAGCAGGCCAATCAGTTCATGTCAGAGACAGTCCCTGTTCCTATCACAATGGAACCCTCTTGGATACTGAACTGCCATGGGCTACATCTGTGCAGGGGTCTTAGGTTATCTCCATGCATGGTCCTTGGTTGGAGTATCAGTATTTTTTAAAAATGGTAGTAACATTAAAAAAATGTTTAAAAAAAAAGTTTCAGAGAGCATAATTCATCAGAGAAACTTAGTTCCAAGACCTGCTTTCATGGTTTCTTCATCACTGACTTGGAACAGTGCTTTCTCTTTTCCTTAACATTGGCCGAACAGTAGGAACATCAGAGACGTCCTGGGAGAGGGCAGGGAGATTGAAAGTCCATTGATACTATCTTTGTTACTGGAGTTGTCATGTGAGAGGCCCTATTAGGGCCAGCCTCTTGTCTTCAACAGACCAAGTAAATGATGAAAGATTTATTCTGTGTGCAACAAAGAGGCCTTAGTCTTTTCTTTCTCTCAGCACAAGCATCGGAGAAATTCCAATTTGGGGTGACTTATCTCAAGAGGCTGATACGATAGACCTTTAATCATAGCATTCAGGAGGCAGAGAAAGGTAGATTTCTATGAACTCTCGGCCAACCAGGGCTAAATGATGACTTTGTCTCAAAAAAGGGTGGGTGTGGAAGTGACTTGGGGGTGAGGGCACTCTTGCTGTGCTTGGAGAGGACCCACACAGTGATTCACAACTGTCCATTACTTCAGTTCCAGAACACGGTTCAGATACATGCATGTGAGCAAAACATTCACAGTCTTAAAAAAAATGCCGATACCCAAAGAAGGTATCAAATTGTCTATAATATTGCCATTCCAGCCTGTATCATTCCATTTCTGAAGGGCCTTGACAGTAAGCACCCATCAGGCTTCTGAGAGGTGAGAGAGCTCCTTTGGTACAGTGAGAAGTTAGCATCTCACTCTCCAGACTAGAGCTCCAGGTGGCCAGGTGAGACTGAACATTCCCTAAGAATGTGCTCTACCAGGTGGTCCCTCCATCCCCACAGAAGCGGCGTGAGAGGGTTCTAGTGCTCCATCAGGTCCGAAAAGAAGCCAACTGAGGGGCTGAAGGGTCGTGGTTAAGGGCCAAGTTTGGCTTGCTGCCTCTCAGCCCTGCGTTCCAAAAGCCCCCGTGCCCACTGAGAAATCCCTGGATCCTCCCTGGCCACTGTCTCTGCGGACTAGGAAAAGGGACCTGCGGCCAGCAGGGGACAGCCTGGCCCATGCAAGACAGTTCCTTTGAGACAACTGCTCTTGGAGGACACCAGATCACACAGGCGAGAAGCTCCCCAAGGAACAGAGCTTGCCCTTCGGGCTGCACTTTCCCAGCACTCACTCCAAGGTGCTTTGGGCTAAAGCCAAGACGGAGAAGTGGGAAGCTGTCTGCAGCTTGCTGGGGTGGTGTGTGCATGATCTCAGCCCCTGGGAGGCAGAGGCAGAAGGCGCACAAATTTCAAGGCTGATATTTATGTACCAAGTTCAAGGCTAGCCTGGCTTACCTGAAACTGTCTCAGAACAAAACAACAAAAAAAGACAAATGAAACACTTTATCACAGTGCCTGAAATACAGTATTTGTTCAACAGTACAAGGAAATTCCAGAAACCTGAGGGAGAGTCGAACAGAGGCTCACGGGAAGGGACTGCAGGGAGCAGGCTGACGCTGGCGCCCATGCCCTGAGCTCCTTCAAGCCCCCAGAACATCTTCTTCCAATACAGAAACCTTGCAAGTGACACCAAGTGCAGTGACTTTTCTTAGGACACAAGTGTGGGAGGGAAATGGCCTTTAACCTGCATGACCACCCAGGCACAGGTCCCGAGTCTAACCCATTGGGCCTGCTTAGCCTCCATCACTTAGAAGCAGAAGGCTAGCCTGACTGCTCCTTGAGCCCTGACCTGGGGGACATTATTTTTTTCTCTTTACACAGGCAACCAAAGTAACTAGAGAAAACGCCACATCTCTCTTTATTGAACACCAGTGCCAGGACCAGCTTCCTCCTCTCTAGTCGCAGGGGCACGCGGGCAAGGGGCTCTATCTCTGGCCGGGAGACAGTGAAGGCCTGGCCTGTAACTGCTCTCTTAGGGCCAGCACCCTCCTGGGTGCTCAGTGCTGCTGGCTCAAGTCTGCTCAAACTCCTGCTCACAGTATCCTATACTGATGGGCTGGGCCTGGACTCCTCTCCTGTAAAAGGACAAAAACAAATGACAGATGAGTTATTCAGCCCTGGACCACGGCAGCACCTTCTCTGCAGTAAGCAAGAGCCCAGCTCCCATTTCAGCCCCAGTCACTTGGAGACTTAACCCCCAAGGTTGTCAGTGAGAGGCCTCCCCTTTCGATCCTGCAGCTCTCTACTTCCCAACCCCTAAAACTCAGTTACAATGGAAAAGAGGCCAGAGCCTGAGGGGTGTCTAAAGCTCTTGGCCCACTCCGATGTCCCCTCCTGCTTCTAATATTTTATAAGCATGGCAGTGGAGAAGGATTGAGCTGGGGCTAAACCCTGTCAGACTCAAAAGACCTAAAAACTGACTTTTAGGGACTTCTAAGCATACCTCCATTATTCTCCAGATAAACATGTTTGGAGATAACGAACCACGAGCACAGAGTCACCCAGTGTCTTAGAGCCCATGATGGATGATGCATGGCTCTCGGCCCAGAAGTCCGTTCTGCACTAGGCCGATTTTAGGTTATCAAGACCCAGTCCATAACTGAACCAAGGAAAGGGCCTACACAAGCCCACAGTCACAGGAGGTATATGCACTCATGAAAGTCAATCAGAGCTGACAGGTTCGAATCCTGCTTCCTACTGACTTTGGACAAAGTCCTCAAGAGCTGCATACTCCTAGAATGGGGGCAAATTTTTCCCACTTTGTGTACTGTACAAATTCAACAGGACGGAGCCTGTCAAGAACAGTACCAGGTACAAGAAGCTTCGCAAAGTTTTGGCTCATATTCTTGTCTTCTCAGTTTGGGTTCCCAAGCCTCAGATCTATCTGCCCACAGCCTGCTTACCTCAGCAGCTCACAGCGGAAATGCGACAAACGTTTAAAGGCGAAGTTCATATTAGTTGTCAGGTTGCTGCTCCACAGCCTCTCGGCAATGGCACCCGCTCTGGGCCTATAGGAAGGAATGCACAGCAGACTGGGCCCAGACTAGCTCAGACATGAATGACAGCTTGTTCAATGCCAAAAGCCAGGTTGGGGAGTGGGGGCGGCTCTCAGGCATTTCCAGGACTCAACTCCACGCTCATTAAAACCATCCTCAGCCGGTAGTGGTGGCACATGCCTTTAATCCCTGTGCTTAGGAGACAGAGACAGGTGGATCTCTCTGAGTTTGAGACCAGCCTGGTCTACAGAGTGAGTTCCAGGACAGCCAACATTACACACAGAAAAACCCTGTCTCGGAAAACCAAACCAAACAAACAAAAAACCCAAACCAAAACAGCTACAACATCCTCATCAGCACGTAGACAGTGAACCTAAGCTCCTCCTCTCTCGGAGACACAGGAATAAGGGTAAGCTTGAGAGGCATGTGAGCTGAAAGTTAACTTGGTATATTCAACCGCATTTGGGAAGGCTGCTGAGGAAGTGATTTCACTCTCCCTGTCCTAGACCCCAAGCAAGTACTCTGGTTTCCTTTACGGCTTTTGTGAAGTAGAGACAATGGCCATTCTGCCGCACGCCTCATGCTTATGGGGAAGCACGCACATGAAGCCATGTGGGACATGAGCATCGCATGCAAGCATGCAAACAGAAGCATCATCTCAGTGCCGTCCCCGCTCAAGGCTGAAGGCACTGGGTAGATGGAAGAAACTGAGACTATGAGGCAAGAGCCTGGCCTCAAGACAAACTCTTCATCCTTTACCCTCCTGGCCTTATCCTAACATCCTTACCAGAGTCTGGGGACCAGGTTTGTGCTGTCCACATACTCTCCCCACATACAGGCCTCCCCTCCAATGACCAGACTCTTCTCCTCAGAGGTGCCTGAGGGGAAACAACAGACCACAGTGAGAGTGTGTGCATGTGTGTCCCCTTCAATCATCCTTTCAGTGTGGCCTTCTCCTCAGAAAGGCCATTTTGTTACCTAAATGACAATGGGTTGCCTTGTCCTTCTTAATTCCCACTGTGTACCTCAGCCCAGACGCTGACCAGCCGAGAGTCCCCAGCTCTCACCAGGAAATGCCAGGGGCTCCACTTTGTACATGTCCTTCCAGTCAGGACCATATGTTACACGGTTCAGGTACCAGGGCGCAGAAAGCAGCGCCCGGAAGCCAGCCTTGGTGATCTGTTCCATCTCCTTCATGTACTCTACTGGCACCTCTTCCCTCCATACCTGTATGATTGTGTCTGGCCGAACCTGTCATGAAAAGTCAAAGGGCGGTCACTACTCAGAGCTCACAAGATTCTTGAGGTTCATTCTTGTGCATGACGCCCAGGCCAAGGGGAGCATGCTCCCTGCTTCCCAGCAGCAAAGGATGCTTCTGTGACTCCAATCACTGATCTCGCATACACCCTCGACAGACCTGAGGTGTTCACTACTCTTAACAGAGCTCCCTGATGCTCCCCTGCCAGCCCTGCGGCAGCTTCCCTGTCCACATGGAAGTAGTAATTGCTTGTTGAGAGCTGAGGGGAAGAACAGTGGAGTCCATGCAAAGAAATGAGGATCTAAGCACATGATTCAGAAGGGAAATGGCACATAAAGCCTCAGGAATTCCAAGAGCCAGACTTAGATAAGAGGTTCTGACTCTAAAACCCCAATAGTGACAGCTTTGGAGCTCTTCTAGAGAGTTAAAGAGAGATGGCCCACAGTTCTCTGACCAGTTAAAGCCTATTAGGCACCAGGATTGGTCCTATAGAGGTTGGGGAGGGCCAGGGAGATGGAGACAGGGGTGCCTCATCTCTGCCCCTGGCTCACCTTTACTTTATTATCAAACACTTCCTGCCACACCACATAGCCCTTGTCATAATCAGAGACGATGTCCAGCAGCCTGGAGAGGAGAGGAGCATCAGCAAAGTGTCACTTGGCTGTGTGTGCCAGCCCTCTAGGTGCTGAGTCTGGCAGGGCCTATCCCTGACTGGGCACTGCCATCCCTGGGTCTACCATCTGACCACTCTAAGCCTGAAAGGACAGGACGAAGGGAACCCTGGGGGCCAGGGAGCGTACACAGGGAATGTCTTTGGTATTGAAAGCAGAGACCATCCCTCCAGAGGAGGTGACTCCTAAGATGGCCCACCCTCCTTCCTTCCTCACGTCTGGATGTAGAAGGACTCCAGCTGCTTGAAGTCACTAAAGCCCTTTTTTTTCATGAAGGCCTGGATGTTGGGGTTGGAACTCCTGCATAGCAAGAAAAGAAAAAATGGTTAGTTCTTTTATCATCCTGAAATGATGACAACTTAAAGATTAGCCACCTAGCCTCCTGCAATCGCCCCTTTCACCTAAAACACAGAAGCCACGAGTGACAGCAAAAGTCCCCCAGTGAAGGAGTGGCCATGCAAAGCTGTAAGGTACCACAGACAGAGGCTGAGAAAGAAAGCAGCCTGGACTTGAGGAGTCTGAAGTCCACACTCTTGGGGAGAATGCATCTTCCATCTGCTCTCTGGATCACACCAGGGTCCAAGCAGTAGCTGTAGCATGCTGGACACTGGCTTCCCGCTCTGCTGTCCTAGCGGGACCCCAAACCTATGTGACCCGTGACCTGTTGCAGAGTCCTCGCCCTGCAATGCCTGTTTTGCTTCCATGTTTTTCTCATCACATTCCCAAAAGACAAACTATTTTCTCAGCCCTAGCTCTGAGGCTTCCTTCTCAGAAGGCCCTCAGCCTCTTTTGAGGTCTGCAGATCTGAGGGTTTGGACTTCATGACTTGAAATTAGGCCTTGTTACTTATTAACCCTGACTTCTGTACTGGACTCAGGCTTGAAGATTTGGAACTTCTTTACGAGCATGTGTATGTGTGAGCATGTGTGCAGGGTCCCACTCCAGCCTGAGACGTCAGGCCCTAGATCTGGAGTTACAGGCATGTGAGCTGCCCGTGTGGGTGGCTGGGAATCTGAACGCCCACCCTCCGACAGATCAGTAAGTGCTCTCTAGCTTGTACTAGCCTCTTGATTAGACTTTTTAAGCCTCTGGAAGTGGGGATTATTTTTCTCTATCCTCCATTTTTCCAGGACAGCTCTGGGTCAGAATGAGGCTATCCACAAATATCTCAAGGATGTGAGGGAAGAGGAAGATGGGCTCACACCGACAGCCCTGCTATCACAGAGGGTCTGTCCGGGATGGGCCATGGCTCCCTTGGACATGAGTCCCTAAGCAGTGACAGTGGGCCCATGGTGCCAACTGAGTAACCCACCCTCAGGCTGGTGCTTGAAGTCCCAAAGGCTCATACCAGCAGGTGAAGTCAACTTCATCTCCTCCCAGGTGAAGATAGAAGTCTGGGAAGACAGAGCTGATCTCCAAGAAGAACGTGCTCATGAAGTCATAGGTACTGTTGAGACTGGGATTCACGGGTCCAAAAGTGCCAGAGGGTTGAGGCCCAGAATAGCAAGGTGTTAATAAGCCAGGGACACCTAGGTTAACAGAGAACCCGCACAGCATGTTATGGAGTAGATGGCTGTGTTCAGTCATTCTGTGGCACCCAGTGCTCACAGGCATTAGTAACAACTTGTTCAGTCACAAATACATCCAAATGTATCTACCACCAGAGACCTGGGCCAGGTTACAGGTACCTGACCGCTGATGCATACACTCCCGCCCTGACACACACAAACAACCAGCATAAATCACCGCGCTCCCCCAGGCTGCTGTTCTCCAGGGGCCGTTCAGCAACAAAGCAAGGGGGCAGAATGACTGCGCCTACTGACAGTCTCCACTCCAGCTCCTGCTACCCAGCTTCACACTTCCTGAGGGGTGTCTGGGCCTGAATTCCTCCTGCTTGTGGCTGAGGCCAAGCAGCAGCTTTTTCAGTCTTTCTGTGGGGTTCATCTGTGTCTCACTGTGGGTTCTTAGGTCCCGAAGCAAGTGAGTGAGCAGCAAGTCACCATGCAGCGAAGACCTCTGCAGGCCACCCCCAAATGTTTTTGTTTTTTCTCTGTGTATTCCTGCATGTCCTAGAACTCACTCTACTGTAGACCAGGCTGGCTTCAAACTCAGGTTTCCACCTGCCTCTGCCTCCTGAGTGCTAGGATTAAAGGCATGTGCCACCACCAACCGGCCCTAACTTCTTTCATAAAGATTCTACCCTGGAGGTCAAATTCCTCGGTATCTACTCTAAGGTACAAGAAGCCTACAGCAGTGTCTGGGAAACATTTTCCCCTTTGTTGGGGTGAAGTGGCAGAAGCCGGGGTATCACTTCTATGCCTCATGCTGGCATTGAACTTGAGATCCTCTTGCCCCTGTGTTTTCCAAAGTGTTAGGTTGGTGTCTTACAAATATGCCTGGCCTCTCCCCACACATACACATGCATATATAATTTAAGGGTTAATTGTTTTATGGATATGAGTGTTTTGTTTGTACATGTGTCTCCACAACAAAAGACAGCAGATCCCACAGGCGTTCTGGCACAGATGTTTATTAGCTGCCATGTGGGTGCTGGGAATTGAAGCCAGGACTTCTGGAAGAGCAACCAGTTCTCTTACCTGCTGAGCTATCATCTCTCCAGCCCCATTTGCCCATAATTTTAATAGTAAAAATGCCCTTCTCTGCATAAATTAAATTTTTTCCCAGAGCAGCCCCGGGCGGAAGTCTTTGGGGCCAGGAGACAACCTTAAGAACTATCTAGGTAGCAGGACCTAGGGTAAAGACTGTGCAGCTAGGCTCAGTCAGGCCACCCCCTTGCTTTGCCACTGGAAGGAACTTCCTTGGGCAGGAGTTGATGGAGAACTTTTCCAAGAGTCAAGGCCAAGATATACAACATATAAAAGCCGCTGCCACGGAGCCAGACCCTCCATCGCAGTGCCATTCTCACCTGCGCCCCAGGACAAAGTGTGGCCAGGAGTGTCAAATTCCGCCAGCACACGGATGCCCCGAAGCCGTGCATATTCGATAACTTCCTTCACATCCTGTGCCGTGTAGATGTGTGTGACAGGGTTGTAGGACCCCTGAAAGGCAGAAGATAACCCTCAGATTCTCATTCCTTGTAGCTATTGGATAGAGAAGATATTCAAAATCTCCTCAGAACACCCCGAGTTTTAGAACATCTGTCCACAGCCCATGTGTCCTGGGGGCCTCTTCGAGGGCCTATGTTGATAAATTCCCCAAAGGTGTCACACCCTCCACCCTCTTTCAGTGGTCTGTGCCACATGTAGGAGCTGCACTGGGTGTACCTTATTTTCTGAGACAGGGTCTGTGGCGGTTAGGGCAAGAATGGCCCCACGCAGTCACAGATTTCAATGCCTGGTTACAGAGAGTGGCACTATTAGGACGTGTAGCCTTGTTGGAGGAAGTGGGGGCGGGAAGGGAGTGAGGTCTCAGAAGCTCAAGCCAGGCCCAGGGGCTCACTCTCCTTCCTGCTGCCTGTGGATCTGGACGTGGAACTCTCAGCTACTTCTCTAGCACCATGTCTGCCTGGGTGCCACCATGCTTCCTGCTGCGATGGACCAAACCTCTCCACAGTAAGCAAGACCCAATTAAATGTTTTCTTGATAAGAGTTACCATGGTCATAGTGTCTCCTCAAGCAATGGAACACTGAGCCCAGGGTCACTCACTGAACCTGAAACTCACCGTGGGCTCCAGGAATCCACCTGTTTGGATTCCTCTAGTCCCCATTCTCCACTATCACCCAGTGCTAGGGATCTGAACACAATCTTCATGCTGTTCAGCAGGCACTTCCCTGACTTCCCCGTCGTTCAAGTGCTACACCTCCTGTTCTAGCTAAGCATTCTAAGACCAATGAGATGCACAAGAAGGGATTATTCCCGTATAACAGAATGTATATGAACAGCAACATTAAAAGCCGAAACCAGGATACAAAACATGAATGTGTGAAGACACGAATCCCGAGCCCCGACTCCAAAGCTGCTGTGCTTTCCCTTTTTTTTGATTAGGTTAAGAACTTTGAGAACTTTGCACCCGTGTTTGGGTAAAGCGAATCGTACCTTTCTGGTGAGCTCTGGGAAAGTGAAGCTCTCATAGGGGAAGGAAGGGTCGTCCACCACGTGCCAGTGGAACACATTGAATTTATTGTATGCCATGACATCCTGGAGGTGAGAGCACAGATCATGAACCCCAACCTGGGCAGACTGCTCTACACACAAGAGCAAAACTCAACCTTCCTCAAGTTCCAGGGGTGCACGTCTCGGGACTCTCACTCAGATCTTCCTGTGAGAGAGCATCTTCCAGATGAATTCTGGACGCGCTGAGGAGCGCTACAGCCACTGCAGAACCTCTTGCTGTCTAAAGTCCCCCTATATCTCAGAGCAAAACTTCCTGCTGCCATCTTCGTTATCTGTGAGGGCTGCTGGGAATGTAACTCCCAGAATTAACGTAAATCCTAAAAGCCAAGGCTGACACATATGTCAGCTCCCCTGTTTCTACCAAAGGGACAAAGAAAAAGAGCTGGGTCAACAAGTGCGGGGACTCCCCCAGCAAAGGCTTAGGGGCAACTTCCTGATAATCTTGACTGTGGTCAGCTCAGCCTGGCAAGAGAAATCAAGCCCCCAAGTACTGTGAGCAGCACTGCAGCCAACTCAGTCTTCTCCCGCAGTAGGCAGTCTTCTCCACTTGCCAGGGCTTGCAGAGTCACATACGGACTTCCTCTCTTTTATTCAGAACAGGACATCTCTTATCCCTTGACCCGCTACCCAGAACCTATGTATGAAATGAAGGCCTTAAGCCCTAGTTACCAGTGTGTCCAGGATGCTAGACAACGGCAGGTAATGGCGAGATGTGTCCAGCAGTATGCCCCGGTGAGGGAAGCGGGGGAAGTCTTTAATCTTCGTCTTGTTGATGAAGAACTGTGTGGACCAAACACTGAATGCATCAGGATTCAAAGGGAGCTTACCTTGGGGACAGGGATGAAAGAGACTCTCCCAAGATCCCCGAAAGACAATGTGTGAGTGTTCTCCAAAGTCACCACCCTTCCTTCCCACCAACTCTGCATCAAAAAGCACGCAGAGTCGCTGCCCCATGCCAACCACACACAAGCATACCATGTACTACTCAGCCCACAAACTGGCTTTTCCTGAAGCTAGCAGGCTGCTTTTCTTCAAAGCAATGTGGCACCTATCTTGATTACTAAATGACCCAAGGGAGCCACATTCCAGGATCTCCAAACAGACCAACTCTATCAACCCTTATCTCTTCCTAGACTACTGCTGAGGCACTCTGAAGCCCTTGGAGCTCTATCTAAAGCAAGACAAGACAGATTTTGGAGGAAACCCCAGAGCCCTCGTGGAGAGTCCATATTTACCGTTCCCTCAGCTGATTTCCAAACGAGCTGGCTGAAAGTCTCCAGACCTGTAGAGGAGAGGAGAGGCAGAGTAAAGACCAGGGTGGGAAAAGGATGCATCCACTTGGGAGGGCCCCAGTGTGCTGTCCTTAACGTTTCCCAGGGAACTGCGAAAAAAGAATCAGAGCACTGAGTTCCAAGGAAGCTGGGTCTGTAGCTGGGCCTCTCCTGTGTCTGAGGGAAAGACCCAGCGGCTGAAGGCTTGAGGTAGATAGCAACTGCCCTCGCCAACACAGACTTGAAGTCTAGCAAGGCCCAACCACAGGTAGACAGAGTTCAGAGTGTTACATGTTGTCAATAGCTTTGGCCCTGCTTCTAGACACTCAATAGAAGCTACACACACACACACACACACACACACACACACACACACAAAATCCTGATTCCCTAGATTTCAAAATAAAAGACTCCATGAGACCTCAGTGGTTAGGCGGGACCTGATTTGAAGCACAATACTGAGTACTGTTAGGGCCTCTCCCCACTTGGGACCTCAAATCTGTAGCCTTGCACCTTTTGTGTAAGAGAGTGGAGGTCAGAGTGGGTTTGTGTATTTTTTCTTCAAAGTACACAGGACAGATGGTGGAATAATAAAAACTAAGAATGAGCATCTGCCTCAGCCTCCTAGGAGCTGATATTACAGGCATGAGCTACCACACAGTTTTTGTTGTTGTTTAACTCTTAAAGAGATGGTTAGTGCTCTAGCTATGTTGCCCAGAATGGCTCTGAACTCCTGGGCTCAAGCATTCTTCCTGCTTTAGCCTCCTGAATGGCTGGGACTATCACCACGCACAGCTACCATGCCTGGGTTGGACTTTCCAGTTGTGTACTGAGTGAGCAGGACCCTGAGTGGCACGGTCCTCTCCCCAGCTACCCACCTCCCGCTGCTGCACCAAGTGCTAAGGCTGTGCACAGCTACAGGCCCGGGCAAACGCTCCAGCTGTCCTCTTCATTCCCTACGCGGGGCTATTACTGTCCCCCACTTTCCCCACCTTGTTACCTCGGAGAGCGCCCCAGATAGTCTCAGACTCGAGTAAACACTGGTCATCATTTATGATTAGGGTGTCTGGAATGACAAAAACGAGACTGTAGAGCAGGTATTCTGTATCAATCTCTGAATAAACAAGAAAGTAAACAGGACTTAGTGGGTAAGATGCCTGCAACTACAAGGAACCTGAATTTCGATCCTCAGTATCCCTTCTAGAAGCTAGACTCAGTGGGACACATAGCTGATGTGCTGGAGGATGATGGGGAACAGGGTGAAGACAAACGAAACCTAGGAGCTCATCAGCCAGCCAGTTTAGGTAAATGACAAGCTCCAGGCTCAGGAGAGACACTATCTTAAAAAAATATTAGGTGGAGAGTGCCGGAGGAAGACACCTGAGACCAGCGTCTGGCTTTCATATGCAAACATGAACAAACATATTTCACAATACACGTGAATGAATAAATCAACGAAGAGCTGGACAGCAGAGTGGGTGCCACACTGCCCTGCAGGCCTGGCTGGCGATAATGCAGTTCACAGTAGGTGGGGTCCTCTGCAAAGCACCACCAGCCTGCTGGCTAAGTTCCCTGTCAGAATCATGAGATCCTTCCTATTAGCTTTCAGCTGAAAATACAAACTTTTTGCAACCACCTTGCCCTGCCTTTTCCTCCAGGCTTCAACCCAGCTCAAAGAATCTGAGTAAGATTCAAAGACGCAAATATTCAACATTGGAGACCTCAGTCACAAACGTGTTGCTCAGGACTAATGACTTAGCTTCACTGCAGTATAAATGACCCCAAATTTCCTCCTCCAGTGTCAGATATCCTGGAGAAACCCAGCAAAGCATACACATCGCAGTTTCTCTTTTTCTTTTTTGAGATATGGTTTCTGTGTGTAGCCTTGGCTGTCCTGGAACCCCTTTGTAGACCAGGCTGGCCTCAAACTCCCAGGTCCATCTGCCAAGTGCTGAGAAGTGAATGTGTGACACCATGACTGGCTACGTGTCCACATTTCTTCTGTTTTGTCTTGGCTTTCGGTTTTTCAGACAGGGTTTCTCTGTGAAGCCTTGGCTATCCTGGACTCACTTTATAGAACAGGCTGTCCTCAAACTCACAGAGATCCACCTGCCTCTGCCTCCCCAAGAAGAAAGTTTTAAATCTTCAAACATGAGTTTAGTACAGAATTCAGGATTACTAAGTGACAGGGGATTACAGGCATGCACCACCATGCCCAGCATGTCCGCATTTCCTAAATCAGTCCCCTGCTCAGTCCAGAAGGCGAGTGTCCCAGAAGACTCAGTCTTTGTGACATTTCCTGTGACTCCTCACACTTGGTGAGTCCCAGTCCCTAAGGTCACTTAGCAGCAGCTTAGTCCCTGATACCTGGAGGACAGTCACAGAGAAGAGCTTGCTTTGAGGACAGGAAGGTACTTACAATTTTCCACTGACTCCAAAGTAGGAAACTCGTTACATCCCGCTGTGATAACAGAGACAATCAGAACATTCTTCCCCAGCGTTTGCTGTTTTTCTGTGAAGACAGAGTAAACTCAATGACTGACCCGTGCCCAGAAGTGACAGGCAAACCCACAGCTCCTCAGGAAGGTCCCTAGCTCTAGTCCCTCTGGAAGAAAAAGGAAGGCTGGGATTTACCCAGCACTGAGCCCATCTGGTCACAGTAAGCCTCCACTCTGGCTGTGTTTCCACTTTCTCTAGCAGCCCACTCTGACCCACTTGAGCAATCCCTAATCAGTCTCTTCTGAACTGCCCTAAGCCCAATTCTGAGATCTGAGTAGCAGCTGCTCCTGGAGGGAGGGCTTCAGAGGACTTCCGGGTGCAGCACTGGCTGAGTGGAGGATCTGCGGCTGCTCACCACATCGGCCACATAGGCAGCTACAACGAAATTAGCTACGCCAGAGGAGTCACTACCATTTATGAACCCCCCCAACAAAAACTTTTTTTTCCCCACGATTAACTTGTTTGTTTTGAAACAGAATCTTGCTTTGTAGCCCTAGGTGGCTCAGAGCTTGCTTTGCAGACCAGTCTGGTCCTAAACTTATGGCAATCCTCTTGCCTCTGCCTACTGAGGGCTGGGATTATAGATGTGAAGCTGCCACTCCTAAGGTCCATATCCAAATGTTTTCCATGGAGGGGAGGTCTGTACTTGGCTGCTTTTCTTTATCTCACTGTAGACTAGCACCCTGTACTGGTCTTCAAAGTTCCTCATAAAGAAGTAAGTTCCCATTTTGTTAAAGCCCACAAGTTAAGACACAGATGGAACAGGAGCCAGGAGGTAACGCAGGAGAGTGGGCCTCAGATGAGGAAAGTAAGCCCTCGGAGAAGGCCAGTAGTCATCAGCCCATCCTGCCTGTCCTTTCTCTAGCAGATTCTTGAGGGTAAATCTCTGCTCTCAAGGCAAAAGGCGCCTGCATGAGTCAACATACTCTGTAATGCTGACTATAGATTCCACTACACACACGGAAAAATACCAAAACATATCTCTCCCTATTTTCCAATCTTCTCTGTGAATTTCAGGGTGGTCTGATTTTTTTTTTTTTTTTGGTCTATTTGTTTTGTGAGACAAGGTATTGCCCAGGCTGACCTGGAACTTGCAGCAGTCCTCCTGCCTCAGTCTCTGGGGGACTAGGATTTCAGACATATACCACCATATTCAGCTTGCAAGGTGGTCTGATATTACTGCCTTAAGCTGAATGGACTCTCTCTGCTCTTTCCCGGAGCTGTACGTATGCTGCTGACTCTTCATCGCCCTCAGCTCCCTACAAACTACAAGGATAGAATAGTTTGGCAGAAGGTAGGGAGAGTCTTCATAACCAGACCACAATCTCAAATGTTACCCATCTCCAAGCAGAAGGGACCCAAGTGCTACAAACCATGTGAAGGAAGCCAAACAAGAGATGCTAGGCTCTATCATACATGTCAGCTCTCAGGCTGCCGAGCAGCCAGTCAGTAAAAGGAATCCTTCCAGCCCACAACCGTTGACAGATCTCTGCCTCACACTGAGCACCGTGCGTCCCTAACCCACTAATTCCTGCTTAAGCTCCTTAGAGAAACAGAATTTGACTCAGACCTGCTATTACAATTTCATTTTTCGAGTCTGTAGTGTCTTCCTAAGCTCTATAACCAGAGGACTGCCTCTCTAAACATACACCCATAAATCTCCCAAGCTTAGCCAAGTGAAGAACACTGACAGAATACGCCCACAGTGAACTACACTCGCTCTGTCTCCCTGATCCCTTCTTATCCCCTCATGTCACACGGCCCCAGTGTGACTTCAGAACACTCCTGACTGTGTCCAGACAGTCAACAGAAGATAGGAAAGTTCCTGGGCATCCCTGTCAGCCTCTTGGTCCTCAGTCTGCTAAATGAGAAGTCCTAAGTCGCCCAATTAAGTTGGTCACTGTCCTGATGGCAAATGGAGGTGAGCTGCAAACATCAGGCTTGTCTGAGCCACCACTTGGAAGGCAGGAAAATTCCATTTTTTTTGTTAAATGTCATTTTATTTTTTTCTAAACACATACACACACATTTGCGGTCTATCATCTGGGCGAGGGGAATGTGTCACAGACTCTTTTGAAGACCTGATGAGCAGGAAAGTCCTTTTCTCCCAGAACAATGGCCCTCAGATAAGGTTCTTTCTCCAGTTACACTGCTCGTAGCCTGCCTCCAATCTTGTGGCAGTGAATCCTAGCACTCCCAAGACTGCCTGGACTGATAAAAAAAACTCAGTGCAGAAGCTTAGATTAAACAAGCTCCCAGAGGAAAGGTCTGGGGGAGGAGGCAAACAGGAGGGCCACTGGGTCATCTGAGAGGATGGAAACACTGCCTCATCACGGTGACTTTCCGCCTCTGCTGCCACTGTGCCAGGCTCTGAAGAGACCAGGAAACAGGCAGGAGCCAGTGCAGCTGCCTCTATGCTCGGCAACATGCCTGGCACCAAGAACTGAGCTATGGGAGGCTGGGTATGGTAAAGAGCCCGCTCAGCCAGCAAACATCTGGGCCTGTGTGCCATGCAGTCAGGTCAGGAGGGAGAACAGGAAGCTGTGAGGTGTCAGATGCCCAGGAGCAGGATGGTGCACAAGCTTAGCGCTGGGAAAGCTGGTTCTGCAGCCGCCAACCCCAGTAGGTCTGGGGCTTCCACTTCCTGTAAACAATGGTGGGGTAGGACCACATTCCTGCTAAGACAGCGTGACTCTAGATGGAGGGCCCTGAACTTCTGCAGGGTCCTCCCTCATGTCCTCTTCCTCACTCAGCATCCTGCTTTCATTAGCTCAAATGACATGTTCTCTTCTTTGGGTTCATAGAGAAGTTTGCATACTTCTCTAACTAAAGAAGTAATTGAAAACAGTCCAAAGGCATCTAAATATTAAAATATAAGCACCTCGTCACCCTTCCTCAGTCCTCTCACTGTCGAGGTACCACTTCTGCAAACCTTCACACTTCAATGTGCCTGTTCACCACAGCTGCAGAATGCTGGGAACAAGGTACTGCTCACCACACAAGTCCCACAGGGGAAGCTTCTCTGGACTGTTACACAGCTCCTCCCACCTGCTGTCCATGTGTCCTCGACATGCCTGCTTCCCTGCTTGCTGGCCACATATGCAGGCATAACCTCAAAAACAGTCTCAAAAGTTTGTCTGTCATACCCAACCAGCACACCCTCAATCCACATCAACTTAATACCTGCCAGCTGTGTCTCAGCCCTGTCACCTGCACCCCCTGGCCTTGTGGGAGAGACACAGGCCAGCAGCACTGGGTTACTCTAAAATCCCATCTGGTTTCCTGAGGCTGCTGTCAATGTCTTCCAGGGCTGGGGAGGTGGCTCAGCGGTGGAATCCTCATTGCGCAGACATGAAGAACTGAGCTTGGGTCCCCAGCATTCATCTAAAAGGCCAGCATCAGTGGTACATGCCTGTGGCCCTGGGCCTGGGAGGCAAAGACAGGAGAATCCTGGAGGCCTGCTGGCCAGACAGTCTAGCCAATCAGAGAGCTCTACATTCCGTGTGACCCTGTCTGAAAAACAGAAAAGCAACTGCGAAAGACACCTGACGCCAAGCCCCGGCCTCTACAAGCACATACATGGACATAAACCACACATACACACATAGACCAAACAACAACAAAACCCATTCGATGTCTTTTACATCCTCCACGCCCCTTCTATTTTCTGTAACACCTATTTCAAGCTTGTGCCACTTCCTCCAGTCTATAGCCTGATCCCACCTCCCTACAGCGGATTGGGAACTCCCACCCACCTTTCCTTCTTCCACCCTCACAGAACACCTGCAGCTCTGCAGCTGTCTTCACCTTCTCCCCCTCCTCTATGAAAGAGATCTATTTCCCTCCACCTGCATTCTGGATCTCCCCTCAGGCTTCTCTTGTATAGATTATCTCCCTGCCATGTCTTCAAGTGATTTCTGCCAACTGATTCTTTCCTACCAGCATTAAAGCCATCTGCCATCTTCCTGGTCTCGAGTGTACATCATCTCAAACACCCACTCTTTTTCTGGCTTTCTTGCCTTGGAGAAAATGCAGTCTGGGTGGGACTGAACTGCAAAGACAGGCAGACTGGAATTTAATTTCCTGGGCAGGTTATTCATTGAGCTGTGGTTTCTCATCTGTAAAATGGGGATGTAATAACATCTATCTTACCAGGTCAATAAAAGGAAGATAAATATGTTAACACAAGTCAAGTGCTAAGCTTGGTTCTGGCACATGGCAGGTGCTCACACCTAGACCTCCTTAGTCTTCTCTTTAGCCACTTCCTCCATCTACTCTACCCTCCACTATAGCCAGCTTCCTTCAACGTGCTCCTCTGACAATGGCTTCACCAAAATTCCGTGGTTCTGTAACTAAGTTCATAGGATCTTTTCCAGTTCATTCATTTATTCATATCATACATTCATTCAATGAGCTATTTATTGAAGGGCTACTATGTGCTAGGCTTTTTCATTCAGTGCTGGGAATAAAGAAGTAATCAAAACTGACAAAAATCCCTGCCGTCAGGGAGAGAGGATCCTGGAGGTCACTCATCTTTCCAGATGGTCAAAATCCCTGAGAAAGCTTGAACTGAAACAAATTCCCTCTACTTGGCCTCTGGTAGCAAAGGGCTTTAATCCCAGCATTCAGGAGGCAAAGAAACATGGACCTCTGTGGATTCAAGGCCAACTTGATCTACATAGTGGGTTTCACAATAGTCAGGGCTTTACAATGAGACCCTATCTCAAAACAAAAACAAACTTCCACTGACTCAGGGGAACTCTGCCCTCCTGGTTTTCCTTCTACCTCCTTGAACGTGACCCTCCTTTTCTGACGCCAGCCTTCCTTCTGCCTCCTCCTTCACACCCTCCTTGGACATCATTTACTCCTACAACGAGCTCATGATTTCCAAACCTGTTTTTCTAGGCCAGTCCTCTCTTGGAGCCGTACAGCTACCTGCACACTTCTGGCTCAGCTGTGTACAGTGGACCCTGAAGCTTCAAGGCGAAGGTGAACTCTTCACTTCTCTTGGCTGAGCCTCTCTCTCACTTTGATAACAGCATCATATATTTAGCTGGAGGAAAGCCTCATCCTCCTGAACACTCTCCACCAGAGTAGCCTACAAATCCACACAATGTTATGTACTAAACATTGTCCTAACCTCCTCTGAGGTTTCAACAGTTTTTTTTTTTTAATCCAGTTAAGCCTTATAATTAAAAAACAAAAAACAAACAAAAACGTGCCCAGGTGGTCCCTCCCCACCTCTGTCTATTCCTCATTTCAATTTGCTACCTGCTGGCATCTCTTGGTACATGAATGTCTGATCATGACAATCCCTGTCTAAACCCTCCTAATGGGACTAAGGATGCAGCTGGGGAATAGACCACTTGCCCAGCATCATAAAGATCATAAAGTCCAAGGTTCAACCCCCAGCACCAGGAAAAAAAAAAAAAGCCCCTCTAGTCTAATAGTGCCCCATGGTTTTCAGGTGAAGCCTAGAAGCCACTGGAGGGCCATACGGCTCATTCTCTTTCTTGATCTAGTCAGGAATTCTCATTATAGCAAAGTGAACTCTCCCCAGAACCCTGGAATTATCTTGTCTTCACCATACTTTTCTCATCACAGATTGCTTCCTGCAAACAAACTTGGCATTTCTTCCACACTTGTTTGGCTAAGAAATAGCTCTGGTTTATAAAACTGTTTTGGTGAGCCAGGCACGGTGATGCACGCCTATAATCCCTGTACTTGGGGAGGCAGAGGCAGGTGGGTAGCTGTGAGGTTGAGGCCAGCCTGGTCTACAAAGCGAGTCCAGGACAGCCAAGGCTACACAGAGAAACCCTGTGTCGAAAAAACAAACAAAAACTGTTTTGGCTATTCCCCCACCCTTTCCTAAGAGAGCTTCCTACACCACTATGGAGCACACATACATTTTTCATAACATTTATCTTAATATAAGCTGTCTATCTCCTCACCTAGTCTGTGAGTTCCTCAACAGCAGAGACCAATCTGTGTCTTTGTATTCCCAGTGCCTGATACACGGCAGTCATTCAATGTTTGCTGAAAAAATGAACGATGCTAGAGTTAAAATATGCACATTTAAGGCTAGGCTATGGACGCATGGCTGTGCTGCATGATAGTCAGGCATACATGGCAGACAGAGATCCCTTTACACACCCAAGTCTAGTACTTCCCAAGTCCTACAGCTGGAGCGAAGGTGGCTAAGAAGAGACCCAGGCTTATACAAAATGCCTTTCCAGACATACTCTGGGGCCCTTCTGCTTCTCTGGAAGGGAAAATTTGCTACTTTTAAGGCACCTAGAGACTAGGAATCTTCACCTTAGTGAAAAATCATCGCTCTCTCCACACAGCTCCTCCTCCGCAAATCAAAGCACCCCCATCTGTCATGTAGTGGGAAAATGTATGGGGTTCTTATAAACTGGCTTTGGTTTGGCCTCTGGGAACTAGGAAAGCCAAGCCCCTTAGAGACACCGTCCCACTCTTTAACGCCTACTCTGCCCCATGGGCTCTGGCATTCTGAACTCTGACAAGGTTTGCTCCATGAGCACTTTCCACTCTTGCCTCTCCCACTTTTCTACCTTTCCCGGCCTCCCTAAGATACATCGAGCCCTAACTGTGCAGCAGGAACCATGCTAAGTGCTAGGAAACACGAACAAACAAAAAACAAAACAACAACCCTGCTCTGGCGCTTGCCCTTGAGGAGCTCACAGTGTAGTCGGAGAGAAGATTGTTAAACCCTGTGATGAGCTAAGGCAGCCGGCACGGCTCCCTCCAGAGAGGGAAGAAGGCCTCCTGCATATATCTGGAACCATGTTTGCAGGGAGGCCATCTGTGGCATCTAGGGCAGGCAGGGCTGCCCCATACTTTTGTTTTCAGATTATTTCATGTCCATGAGTGTTTTGCCTGCATGTATGTCTGCGTATCATTTGCATGCCTAGTACACATGAAGTTAGAAGAGGGTGTTGGGACTACTAGAACTGAGTCACAGACTACCATAGCCACAGCGGGGGTACTGGGAACTGAACATGGGTCCTCGGCAAGAGAAAGCAGCCATCTTTCCAATGGCAGCCTCAGAAGCTGACTGCCCTGAGCTGGAGACTTCTCTCAGTCAGGTGTCCCCAGCCTCTTCACCCTCCAGACACAACTAACCCAGCCCTGCACTCTCCCCCCCACGGAAAAAAGGAACACTCAGGAGTGCCTATTCCAATCCCATCTTCTGTTGTAAAAATCAGTTGGAACTTTCCTCTTTCTCCGTATTTTAAAAATGATCTGTCCGTTCCAATGCCATCACCACCAGAACATCTCTCCCCACAATTCTTCATCCCAGAAGAAAACTTTAACTAAAAATTTCAGTTACAACAAAACAAAAAACCTAATTTTTAAAACAAAAATGAGTTCTAGTATATATTAGATTGACATTTTTCCATTTAGTAAAATGATTCGCAGATCTTTAAATATCAATAGAAAAATCCACAATCATTATTTGTAAATACTGAATGAATTGCATCGATGAAATATTCCTTAGCTTATCTTAACTTATTCTATTTATGACATTTGATGTTTCTATACTCCAAAAACCCTTTCCCCCAAGACAAGGGTTCCTCTCTGTTAACAGTCCTGGCTGTCCTGGAACTTGCTTTGTAGACCAGGCTGGCCTCAAACTCAGAGATCCACCTGCCTCTGCCTCCTGAATGCCAGGATTAAAGGTGTGCACCATTAAGGCCCACTACTTGAAAGCCTTTTTAGCTTCTGGGCAGAGGGGCTCGCAGCATGTGTGTCTGTCATACGCTGAAGTCAGAGGACAACCTGCAAGGGTCAGTTCTCTTCTCCACTGTGTGGTTGTTCAGGTTGGCGCAAGCACTTTTACCCACTAAGCTGTTTTAAAGGCCCATGTTTCTAAATTTTGTATATTATAACCAATGTTCTGCTAAACAGGTGTGTATGAGAATTTTAACGTTTTTAGAGAACAATTGTTTTTGTTTTGAGACAGGTTTTCTCTGTGTAACAGATTCCTGGCTTCCTGGAACTTGCCTTGTAGACCAGGCTGGCCTCGAACTCACAGAGATCCAACTGCCTCTACTGGCTGGCCTTCGGAACAATTTCTTTTTTTCTTTTTCTTTTTTTTTTGGGGGGTGTGGGTGTTTTCAAGACAGAGTTTCTCTGTGTAGCCTCGGCTGTCCTGGAACTCACTCTGTAGACCAGCTTGTCTCAGAACTCAGAAATCCACCCACCTCTTACTCCCTGAGTGCTGGGATTACAGGCCTGCTCCACCACGCCCAGCCCCAAATAATTTCTTAAGGGGACAGGAATATCAAGCAAAGACATGAAAATTTTGGGTTATGATACTTTCAAATATTTTATTTATTTATAACTGAAAATCCACAGGTGTGGGCCAATTCTCCACATTCTCCCAACATTAGCCCCTCCCAGTTTTATCTCTGCTTGCTGGAGAGACAGCACAGTGGTAAGAGCCTGCTGCTTTTCCACAGGGCCTGAGCTCAGTTCCAGCACCCACCCAACACAACACCCAGCACAACTACCTGTAACTCCAGATCCAGGGCATGCGTGCCCTCTTCTAGACGCTGCGAGTACCATCACACACAGCTACCGACAGACACACACACACACACACACACACACACACTCTCTCTCTCTCTCTCTCTCTTTCTCTCTTAAAAAAGGGCACAAAGAAAACAAAAGTATAGCTATAGTTAGCATTTCCTCAATAACAACTAAATTTAAGTGCTATTATTCACAATCACTATCCATAGTCTTTGCATGCCATTTAGTAATTTTACTTTATTTTTTGTGGGGGGGGAATCTATTGAGATGGACTTCTCATATGTAGCCAAGGATGGTCTTGAACTTGCTATGTGCTATGGCTATCTTTGAACTCCTGATTTTCTTGCCTCCACTTCTCAAGCCCTGGGATTACAGACATGTACCACCATGCCTGGCTAATTTTATTGATATACAGAGCTCTTTTAAAATTTAAATTTAAATTTTAACCTTGCCTCCTTTATTTAACCTCAGAGCTTTGCACAGTTTAGGCAAGCACTCTACCACTGAGGGAATCGCAAGGAATTATCCTTTTTTTTGTTTGTTTGTTTTTTTTTTTTTTTTTAGTTTTTCAAGACAGGGTTTCTTTGCATAGCCTTGGCTATCCTACACTCAATTTGTAGATCAGCCTAGCCTCGAACTCACAACAATCTGACTGCCTCTGCCTCCCTGAGTGCTGAGATTACAGGCATGTGCCACCAAAGCCCAGCTTAGCCATACCTTTTTAAAATGCAAATATTTGGCTTATTTTGTCCACTTTTTCTTTTTATGTTGTTTTTGGGGATTGATGTTTGGAAACAAGGTCTTTCATGGTAGCCCAGACTGGCTTCAGACTTGGGTTATCCTCCTGCCTCAGCCTCCTGAATGTATGATTACAGATATAAGTCACATACTCCTCTTGGTCTTTAATCTCAGTTTCTTTTAGTTTTCATAGTTTTTTTCTTTATGTTTTTTCCCATTGTTTAGAAAGGCCTGGGGTTGCAAAATCCCTCTAATGCTTTTATCTTAGAGATTTTGATCTTGATTTTTAATGTACCTGGAATTTACCTTATGTTTGGCAAAACACAGATTTTACTTTTTCCAAATGAACACCTAATCACCTAGTGAATATCTACTCACTGATGGGTTATCTCTTCCCCTTGCCCGAAAACAGTCTTTACTATATGCTAGGTGTCCACTCGAGCTCTTGCTGGTCTGTGTGTCAGAGAAACGTATGAGGCCCTCGGGCTTATTTCATCCTATCCTCCCCTCCCAATAAAGGTCATTTCCTTTTCTCCACAGCCTACCTGCACTATATACATCACCTACCTTTGCATGGCTACTTGGCTCCCAACACCATCAGCCTTTTCATTTCCTCCCCAACCAAAGCCTTGTTCTTTCCAGAACAATGCCACTTCCTCTGCAGCTAGCTCTGAGAGGAAGTATCATCTCTCAACCCGGAATGGAGACTTCCCCAGCTCCCATGCTAGCCTTCTGTGACTCAGGCCATCTAGCTGGGGAATCTTAAGTCTTTCCTACTGTAGCACTCTCCAATTTCCTAGTCACTTCGGTATTTGCACCTTGTGCCCTAGAGTCTTGTGGCTGTCAGATGACCTGGACACTCAGAGGGAGAACTAGCCCACACTCTGACTTCATAGTTTCCCAGAAATATCAGTAATGTCCTCCTCCTCAATCAGCTTCTGGCCATCTGAGGCACCGGGAGTCTTAACTGTTGAACCTTCCTGTCTCTGGAAAAACCTAAACTCATCTCCCAGCTGACTAAACTCAACCACACAACTGTCTGCTGAGATACCCTGAATTGGACAAATCCACCATCAGACTTACAGAAAATCAGGCTCAGTTCACCCTGTGGTCTCTTGGTCAATTTTTTCTCTTTTCACTCCTCAGTACTTTCTTTTTTTCTTCCTCCATCTTTGTGAGTCGGCAGCAACATGTGAGTAAGAGCAAATACTCGTGCTGCTAAATGGCGAATACAGGCCTTCCTCTAACACCTGGCTCACCATGCTCACGAGGTGGCTCAGTGACTCTTTTCAGAACCTGCTGGTCCACCTGAGATTTGTGCACACCAACCACATTGACCTTGAGTTTCCTGAATGAGTAAGGCTCAAAGCTATCTTACCCGGGCCTTCCTCACAAGCTGTCCCCCAGGCCAGAGCACCTCCCGTCACCAACTCCTACTGTCATATCTGTTCAAGTAACGCCTAAGAAAAGCTTTCCCAAAGGCACCTGCCCCACTGTCCTTATACTTGGCTCACGTCTTCACCTCTTCTGCAGTCTCCAATCATCTGCACTTCAAATATCACAGAAAAAAATGACACCTTATTGTATGTGTATATCCTCTCTTTTGGGGACTGTGATTTTTTTTATTTTTCACACGGCTGGCCTCAAATTTACTATGTAGCTGAGGATGACCTTGAACTTGTGATCCCGCCTGCCTCCACCTACTGAGCACTGAGATTACATGTGCCACCATGCCCACTTTACATGGTACTAGGGATCATACCCAGGCTTTGTGCATACTCAGCAAGCACTCTACCATCTGAGCTACATCCCCAGACCATCACAGTAAAGTACTCAGGGATGAGAGCTGCTTGACCCACATGGCTTTTGAACTTAGCACTGTTGACTAATTATAGTTGATTAATAAGCACTAATTGTACTAAAGATGGAAGGAAGGAAGGAAGGAAGGAAGGAAGGAAGGAAGGAAGGAAGGAAGGAAGGAAGGAAAGTGGCTAGAAATACTTCTGGGAAGTGATAAATGGAGCAGAGAAAAACCATTCATAACCTGAATGGTTTGAAGTCACTAACACTAAGGTATGAGCACAGCTTAATTTTCCCAGGAGCTAATAGTTTTCCAAATGACTAACTGTCCTGACAAAGATGTTTATGAGCACTGCAAGGATGCAATGAAGAGAGGAAATCTGGGTAGACAGACAGATCTAAATGGAATTCCCTACCATAGCCGTGAGCTGTGTAATGGCAGTCATTCTGCCTTCAAGTCTCAGTTCTGAAAACAGGAAGAACATCGCCCCACAGAGCTGGCGGACAAAACACAGGCTCACGTCTTAAAGGCCTGCCACTCAAAACACACACACACACACACACACACACACACACACACACACACACACATGCTCACTTCTTAAAGGCCTGCCACTCAAAACACACACACACACACACACGCACGCACGCACGCACGCGCACACGCACACACACTCACTTCTTGAAAGCCACTCAACACACACTCATCTTTTTGCCCTTTCCAAGGTCACTTTTGCCATAGCAAATCCTACTGCGTGGCACTTGCCTGGAGGAGTCCTGGGAGTGGGTGCTTAGAGCTGAGCAGCCAATTTTCAAGGGCTTCTTCCACTCTCATGTGATGGTGCACATGGCAAACTATCTGACAACCCAACATTTAAAGGAAGGTGAACTTAAACCTGAATCTGCCCATCGAGGCCTCCGTTAAATGAATACAGCCACTGTGCCTGCTCTCAGCATCTGTCCTAGAAAGTCAAGGGTAACCGGTAGGGGGATGTGAGGGTAGCACCGTGTGATAAGCAGGCTCCCCTATCTCTACCCCAAAAGTTTTAACAAAGAAACAGGCTGCTTACTGACTGCTGAGCACCTCTTCTTCCTTCTCTTGAGCACATGTGTCCAAAAAAGGAACTCCAGCCATGCCTGCACTCAACCAGCTGGCACATGGCAACCGAGCTGGGGAAGCCTAGACAAAGTCACAACAAAGACAGGCAAAAACACAGAGAACATCTCCCTGAGCATGCTGGTGATTTGCTACAGCGAAGAACAGAGGAGAAAACTCAAGCTGTTTCTCTAAGACAGTGGATTTTTGTGACGTTGAGGCAGGTCACAAATACGTGCACACATCTCTCATGTCTACGCACCAGCTGATTCTCCTACGGTGCTCTGGTTGTCAACTGCTACACAATGGTGGAGAAAGCTCCTAAGCAGAGTGGTCAAACACACACGCATTCATTCTATTTATTCACTGAAGGGCCTCCCCAAGTAGCCTGGCCGCATGGTCGGGACCTCACTCCACAAACCAGGCTGGCCTAGAACACACAGATATCCACTTGCCTCTGTCTCCTGAGAACTGGGATTAGGCATGTGATACAATAATTGCTTTTGGTTTAAACATTACTTGAGGACGAAGGGACTCAAAACCTATGACTTTAACAACATGCCCACGCATGAGGCCTAAGCATGTACCGAAGACGCTCACCGCACCTGCTGTAAAGCAAACGAAACAGATTCAACTGGTCAACCCCACCACTGCCCTACTTTACTCCTGTCTTGGACTGTAGTAGAGCATAAGAAAGGGGAAGGAAGGCATCCCAAGGTCATCTCTCTCTTCTCTTTATTTTTTTCTCTCTTTTAATTATTTTTTCTCCTTCAGTATTTTGATGGTGGTCAGACCCAGGAATTTGTGCATGCTAAGTAATCTACTGCTGAGTGGCAGCTTCAACTCCATTTTATTTTAAACATCACCAAGTACTCCCCACCATTACACCCTCCTTCAAAGAGTGCAAAGACATTCACAGCTACTTCTGTTTAATTACCCCAGAATGGCTCCTAGTGCCAGCAGATAGAAAACAAAACAAATGGGAGAAACATGAGGAAGTAGCAGCAAGTCTAGATATTAGGCTTCTAAGCAGCCCTAGGATGAATGTGAATACATCCTGTGACAGATTCCAGATCTTTCCATGCACACAGACATCAAGCATAATAACGGAAAGGCAGGGAGAGCAAGTATAGCTCAAAGAAACAAAATACAAAAATTTCACATCCCAGACACAAACTAGTCAAGACATACACCACACATGGCTGAGCTTCTGAGGCCTCCAAGCTGCCAGAATTATTGTGAAAGCAGATGATCTAAATAATAAGGAAATTTATCCAGCCTATTGAAGACTACAGGCAAAACTAGCCCAAGGCCCTGAGAGTTCAAAATTAAACATGTATTAAATAAATAAATACTTTTGGCTCTCATCTAAATACAGTTGATCCTAACATCTTCCTCCTCTCCAAAGATATTTTTATCATTATTTCTCAGTATCTACAACTCCATTCACCACACACCCCTTATAAATGGCACCATATTCCTCTTTGAAAACAATAAAGTTAAAGGCAACCCAGTACTTTTAAGAATAGGCCACTTAAAGCGTGCAAAGGTGTTTTTTTTTTGTTTGTTTGTTTGTTTGCTTGTTTTAAGGAAGGCTCTCTGGCAGCCCAAGATGGCCTCAAATGCAGTATGTAGCCAAAGATGACCCTGAACTCTTGACCTCCTGGCTCTACCTCCCAAGTGCGTGTGTCATGTTTGGTTTTATGAGATGCAGGGTATCAAACCCAGAGCTCACTGCACTCTACCAACTGAGCAGCAGCCCCAGCCGCTAGAGTGGAGAGTTCTAACCAGCACTCCTTCCCAGCCCAGCTGTATGACCTTCGCTGTTTCCCTCCTATATTTCCAAGATGAATTGTGCATTTCCAGTTCTGTGATGAAAGCAGTCGGGTTGGGACCACACGAGTGCTCCTCCAGCTTTCTAAAGTGAGACTCCACTCCAATCTGAAACCTGCAGATTACCTTCTTTTTGATGATCTTAGATCATGATCTTTCAGGATGACAAATCTTCATTTTCAACAAACCATTTGGAATTATGTTGGAAATGTCCCTTTGGGTGTGTCTGTGAGTGTGCTTTTAGAGACAGTTTTAACTCCGGAGTTAAGACAAGACTCGCCCTAACTGTATATGGCAAGGTCTTACATGCTGAAAAAAGAAGGAGAAATGGAGAAATATTCTCTTTGCTCCTCGGCTGTTGTACAATGTGAGAGGCTGCCTCAAGTTCAAGCTCCTATGC
>NW_026596039.1:20814626-20842178 GCF_907164565.1 Psammomys obesus | reverse complement strand
AGTTCAAGCTCCTATGCTCTCTCATGATGGACTACTTCCTCTGATGGTGAGCCAAAACAAAGCCTTTGGTCACAGCAGTGAGAACAGTAAAAAACGAACCTTATATCAATCCTACACCAAACAGCTCTTTAACACACTGAGCTAACGAACTCAAAAAGCACAGACACAGCTAGGGAAGAAATGCCCTGAGGAGGAACTTTCGAAGGTTCAGAGTGTGATGCCCTCTGCGGCTTACTAACAGTCACCTGTTCACCACCCGAGGACGAGTAAACCAAAGACTAATACGGTGGCAGAAGAAGCACACAGCTTACTTTCGTACTAGAATTAAAGGTCTTGGGAAGGGGCAAGCTCGCTCTGCAGAGCACCTGCGGTAGCCAGGTCAGGCATCATCAGGCACTCCAATACTGTTCACCTCCGTCCCTTGCTACTCCCCACATCCACCACAGTACCAGGCTACACTGTAAGTTTGGTCCTAACCCCCTGGGCCTCTACTCAAGTTGCCTCTGCCTAGGTCCCTGGGAGCTCTTTGCCTTGTGCTCTATGATATCTCTAACAATTTGAATCAAGTTATGTGCCTGCCAAACATATGCTGGGCTCCCCAATGCAGCCCTGGTCACTGCCTCACAAGGACCCAGTAGCACTTGAGCGTAACCTACAGGATCTTAAATGTCTTCTGGCAACGTATTTCCAATATTCTGATAGCCTGACTGAACTGTGGTCCTACAGCAGGCATTTTAAAAATTGAAAACCTCAATACAGCTCGAGAGGGATTCGGGATAAACTGAGAGCCCAGAAGTAAAGGGGTGAATAGAGAAGAGGCGATGGCAGGGAGGCCAGGTAGCTCGCTAGAGAGAGGGCAAGGGGAGAAGGGGCGTGGGAGGTGAGTGGCTGGGCTGGGCAGAAGCCGGCGGGAGGGTGTCTGCGAGCCGGGCCCGGAATGACCCACGGAAGGCGGCTCCTTCGGAGGGAAAAACCGGGCAGTGACTCACTTGAGAAGCTGGGTCGGGGCCAAGAGCCGGAACCGAAGAGCAGGTTACGATAGCGTCGAAAGGCCTCATCGAGGACGACGCAGCCCGCCTGCGCGGCCGAACCGGAATGGTACCGGAAGTGGAAGTTGTTGGGGTACAGGGTGTAGCGCCGGTGGTAGCTTTGGATGTACTGGGGCCAGGGCCACACCGCCGTGGCCGAGCAAGACAACGCCGCCGCCAGCAGCAGCGAAACCCAGAGCCTGCAGCCTGCCATGGCCCACCGGCGAGCTCCCTCCCAGCAGGCTGAGCCCGCGTGAGGCCGGGTCAGGTGAGCGGCGCCCGCGTGACAATCGGAGGGTCACGTGAGCGCGCGGGAAGAGGGGCTCGGTCGGTGCGACCGTTCTGCGACCGAATCTGCAGCGCCGGACCCGGGGGGTGGTGAAGGAGCGATCCCCGCCCCGGCCGGCCCTCTGTAACCTAAGCCTAGGGGCTGGGCGAGGAGGGGCAGGCACCGCCCCTGCAAATAGCGGAAGAAGAAACAGTCCACGTCGCGGCGCCCACTGTGGGCACAAAGGACACCTGAGCCCTCTAACTCATCAGCTCCAGGGGACTCAACAAAAGTGTGATCTTGGATAGATGTTCGCAACACCCCACTGCCAGCCTCCAGAGGGGACCACTTTACTATCTACGCCAAACTCCCCTCTCCTTTCACACACAACTCCACGCCCCCTGGTTTGGGGCTGGAAGACATCCCAAAGCCGAGGGTTTTAGAAATCGTCTTGTTGTGGTTTTTGGTTGTGATACCAGAATTTTCTGAAGGAAAGGCAGGAGGATTGCGGTAAGTCTGGGGTCAGCCTGGGCTATCTAGTGAGCGACAGAGCCGGGTGTGTTGGCACAAACCTGTGATCCCAGTACTCTAACAGGTCAAGGCAGAAATACCTATTGGATATAAATTCAAGGCTTTTTTTTTTTTTTTAACTTCTAAAACTGAGAAGAGCTTATTAGGAAATTTCTCTCGGCTGGGGGTGTAGCTCAGTGGTAGATAACTTTCCTAGCATGCTTAAGTACCTGGGTTCAGTCCTCAGCCCTGAAGTGAGCAGAGGGAACAGTGGAAGAAAGGAGGGAGGAATTGCTCCCAGGTGGTTAATTGTGGTAGATCTAGTATCCCAGAAAGTGATAATTTCTACAATCATAGTTCAGTCCTAAGGCTTTCAGGAATCTAATACAAAACAAACAAACCCAAACCTTTAAGAGTCTCATGTAACCAAGGCTTGTTGCTATGCAGCTGAGGATGACCTTGAACTTGTTACATGTGCCACCACTCCTGATTTATACAGTGTGGTCTAAACCCAGGGCTTCATGCATGGTATGAAGTCAAATTTGCTATCTGAGCTACATCCTAAGCCCTCATCCCCCCCCATTCTTTACGTTTAGGGGAGCATGTTTGGTGTGTGACTACTTGGGCATATATATTGCTTGTGTGTGTAAACCAGTTTGGCAACATTGGGTTGAAAGGTCCAGGCCTGACTCCCTCCCCCCAAAAGTCATCAGGCCCAGGAACTAGGCCATAGGTCACCAATTCCAGGCATAAGAAAACCATAAAATTCCCTATCCAGGGAATAGCCTGGAGGTAACCACAAGAATGGGAAGGTATCTTATCTCAGGATGGGGCGTCTGTGCTGGGCAGCCCACCGACCTAACATTCCTGAGGTCCACAGAGAGCTCACTCAATATTAGTTATGTTAGTTAGCGGATCACTCTATAACAAGCCTGCCCTTGCTGAATGTCATCCAATCCTGTAACTGCCAAGCTGGGAATTCTGGGTTCTTGCTCAAGCCCCAAATAAAAACCCTGCCATGCAGTTGCTCAGGGCTCTCCTCTCTGATCCACTGCATTGGTGACGGTAGAGAGACTGAGCTTAAGCCCTAATAAAGCCCTTTGCTCATGCATACATGATCCGGCTCCTGGTGGTCTTTGGGGACCTTAAGATCTAGGCACAACAGGGTGTCATTCCTCCTCAGCTACTGTCTACCTCTTTTTCTTTTTTGATACTGGGTCTCTCACTGACCTGGAGCTCCACTGGTAGGCCAGATTGGTTTAGTTAGAGAGTCAGGGATCTACCTGTCTCTGCCTCCCAGCACTAACAAGCTTACACCACCTTGCCCCCCCCATAGGTTCCCGGGATTGACCTCAGGTACTCATGCTTGTGAGGCAAGCACATCACCAACTGAGCCATCTCCCCAGACCCTGCCTTCTTAGCCCTCCATTGATTAAATCCAAAATTTTATTAGCATTCTTAGGTCTGGATACTCATCATTTTCCAATTAAGAGAGATGTTACATGTAGTCAAATAGAGAATCATGGATTCAGGCAACAGTTTGCACTGTACTTGGTAAATCAATTCTCTCGTTTTGTTTTTGTTTTTTAGTTTTTGTTTTTTGAGACAGGGTTTCTCTGTGTAACCTCAGCTCTCCTAGAACTCACTATTTAGACCAGGCTGACCTCATATTCAGAGATTCTCCTGTGTCTGCCTCCCAAGGGCAAGGGCCACCATTGCCCAAGGTTTTGGTTTGGTTTGGTTTTTTTTAAATGAGGCTGGAGAGCAGAAGAGGATCGGGGTGGGGAATTCCAGAGCCCTTGTCAGAAGAGCCAAGTTGACAATCAGGTCCACAGGATTGATAGTGGGGAAGAATTCAAAACAAGGCCGAAGATAAGCACAATAGATTAAAATAGGGTTTGAAGACTGAGACATGCCAAGGCACTTCGTGACACCTCATTTGCACCTGAAGAGAAAAATCACTTGAAAGAGTCACAGGGTGAATGAACTACACTCAAAGGAGGAAATGAAAATTACTAAACAAAGTACTTAGTGTTTCTTGAGACAATCATCCATTCATAACTTTTCAATTACCCTCTCTAACTAGTACAACAGGTGATCAGAAAGTTCATGAACTGTAATAGGTTTTTTAAAAACATAGTGCAGAGCCAGGCACAGTGGCCAACACTTGTAATCCCAGCACTCAAGGAGGCAGAGGCAAGTCAAACTGAGTTCAAGGCTAGCCTGGTCTACAAAGCAAGTCCAGGATAGCCTAGGCTACACAGAGAAACCCTGTCTCGAAAGAAAGAAAGAAAGAAAGAAAAAAGAAAGAAAGAAAGAAAGAAAGAAAGAAAGAAAGAAAGAAAAACATTCACAGCCTACTATAACTGCCGAGAAATGGACTCCAGTCCTCTACAAGAGTACTACATGCTATTAACTACTCAGTCATCATTTCAACCCAACAGCTTTTGTTATAATGAAGACAGACCAATGGACAGGAAACTGGCTGGGTGTCCTGGTGTGAATCTTCAATCCCAGCACTTGGCAAGCAGAAGCAGAAGGATCTTTGATAGTTTGAGGACAGCCTGCACAACATAGATCTTATCAAAACCAAAGCAAAGCAAAAAAAAAAAAAAAAAAAAAAATAGACAAAATGAACAGGTGTGCCGGTTAGTCTTGTGTCAACATGACACAAGCCAGAGTCTTAGGAGAAGAGGGAGGCTCAGTGGAAGAAACTATCTCCAAATATCAGGCTGCCCGTAAGCCTCTGCTGCATGCTTTAATCAGTGGTTGGTAGAGGGGGGCCCAGCCCGTTGTGAGTGGTGCCACTCTTGGGCTGGTGATCCTGGGCGCTATAAGTAAGAAGAAAGGTTAAGAGCACTGGCTGCTCTTCCAGAGATCCTGAGTTCAATTCCCAGCAACCACATGGTGACTCACAACGATCTAGAATGAGATCCAGTACCTTCTTTTGGCCTGCAGGTGTACATTCAGACAGAACATTGTATAGATAATAATAAAAAAAAAATCTTAGGAAGGAAGGAAGGAAGGAAGGAAGGAAGGAAGGAAGGAAGGAAGGAAGGAAGGAAGGAAGGGAAAAGAGAGAGAGAAAAGAAAGAAGAAAGAAAAGAAAAAAGAAAAGAAAAGAAAAAAGAGAAAAGCAAGCAAGCAGGCTAAAGCCTTGCCTGGTGCACACCTTTAACCCCAGCACTTAGGAGGCAGAGGTGGGTGTATCTCTGTGAGTTCGGGACCAGCCTGGTTTACAGACTGAATTCCAGGACAGAGAAACCCTGTCTCTAGGGGGGAAAATCAGGCTAAGTGAGCCATGAGAAGCAAGCCAGTGAGCAGTACCCTCCATGGTCTCTGCATCAGCTCTGCCTCCCAAGTTCCTGCTCTGCCTTCCTTCAGCGGGAGACTGCGAAGCGGAGACCTTTCTGCCCCAACTGGCTTCTGCACACTGCGTTTGTTCCACCACAGCAATTTAGCCACGCTAACTGAGACAGCAGGTGTCCCAGGAAATTACAGAATCTGACAAGAAATTCCCTTTAGACCTTCAAGTAGGTGGCAGTGTGCAGGGGGAAGTGTAAGGTACCTGGCCACTCCCATAACCCCATGTTCAACATGCATCCCTACCCCTGTCCTGCCTGGCTAACACTTTAGGAGCCAGTTCAAAGGTCACATCCCTTGTAAAAGACTTTCCCAGTCAAAACCGGGCCTTCCTTGTTCTCTGTTTCTCTAATGATTACTTGGTTTTTGTTGCTTTGTTTTGTTTTTTTAGGCAAAAATCTGGACATATTGTCTGATAGTAAATTCTAACCCCCTACTCTGATTTCAGAGCTATAGCTATAAAAATTAACTCATTAAACCAGCTGTGTTTAATAAAGGAAATATAGAGAAAACAACCAAATATTACACAGTCTATTCCACATAAGTCAGTGTTGATCATCCACTATCAAAATTGATGGCAGGATTGGGCCTCTGCAGGAGCTCAGCAGGTAAAGGCACTTGCTTCGCAGTCTGACAATGAGTCCATCAGGGCCCGAGGGCCCATGCAGGGGAAAGAGAGAGTAGACTCACGGAAGTTGTTCTCCGACCGTCACACGCCTGTGGAGGCATCACACACGCATATACTTAATTTTTCATTTTAAAATTTTGCTGAAGGGCATGTTCTGCACTTCCCTAAATATCTAGACTTTCTCCTTCCTCACCTACTTACCCTTTAGGACTACACCTAGAGCGTAGGAGTCATGGAGGGCCTTGTGCCCACAGATAAGCACTAGGGGAATCTGGAACGATAAACACACACAGTATTGTTCCTTTAAAGGAAGGCTTGCATAGCCTGTTATCTGCTCAGAGGGCTGAGAACAGAGGTCGTTAGTACCCTGGGACCTCTGCACTATCCGTGTGGCTGAGACCACATGCTGGACCCTCCGCGCAGACCCTTACGTGAGCTTGCTTTTCTTAGTCCATAGAGCCCATCTTTATGGAAGGTGTCGCTTGCGCTTTACAAAGAGTTTTGATGTCCTCATATCTAGTCTGTATTAAGATTACGTTGTTCCTCAAGGAGATCATGAATGCTTTCTTGTGCACATGGGGTTGAGTTAATTATCACCGGGAAAGTTTTCATGAAACTGTGCTGTCCTTAAATATGCCTAAAATAAAGTACTGGACCAGTACCACTACTTAGTCATGTTGAAGTGAGCTTACCTTCTTGCCTCCCATGGATCATTACTCTGCTGGACATGGTGGGGTGGTTGCAGACACACACACACACACACACACACACAAACACACATACCCCTGCACTATAGCAGATCAACAAGTACACTGTGATGATAGACTGAATGATGAAACAGTGACTCAGTACATTCTTGGGGTGACAAGGCTGGTGGAGGCTAGTGTCCTGGCTGATACCTCCAAGTCATCCTGCATGTGAGCTGTGAGGGGCAGGACTGTGTGAAGAATGCCTCCTCTCCATTGCTTTTACACGGCTTGCTTTGGTCCTTTTGCTTGTCCATGTCCCCATCAGACCACATGATGAATGAGACCATTGTGCTCAAGCCAGGACTCTGCAGGCAGGAAGTGTTCAGCTAGCATTTGTCCAGTGAGCGCATGAAGGAAGCACTTGTATTACATTTCCAAGCCCAGCCTGACTCAGTGTGTAGAGAAGAGGGCAGCCTGTGGAGAGATGCAACAGTCGAGAAGCAACAATGAGATGTTCACTCAAGGATCCAAGGTCCTAGAAGAGCCTGGCACATAGCAGACATTTCCTGAGTGTGTGCTGGATGAGTAATAGGGACAAACCAGAGGTCGGTGGAGAGTGCACAGCGGCCTTCCGGCCTGCTGCATCTGGCTAGAACAAACATTGCATGAAGTAGGATGAAAGTCAGACCAAAATATCTCTCTCTCTCTCTCTCTCTCTCTCTCTCTCTCTCTCGTGTCTGTCTGTCTCTCTGTCTGTCTCTCTGTGTCTGTCTCTGTCTCTCTCTCTGTCCCTCTCTGTCTCTGTCTCTGTCTCTCTCTCTCTGTCTGTCTCTGTCTGTCTCTGTCTCTCTCTCTGTCTCTCTCCACCTCTGTTTTCTCTCTCTCCTCTCCTCCCTGCCTGCTCCCTGAGGGTCAGGAAGTAGCTCTCAGCTACTGCTCTAGTGCCGTGTGTGCCCCTGTGCTCCCTGTCATGGTGATAATGGATTAAACCCCAATTAAATGCTTTCTTTTTATAAGAGTTGCTGTCGTCATGGTGTCTCTTCATAGAAATAGAACAGAGACTAAGTCAGTGGATTTTGCCACTTCAGTGAAACTGGAAATGCCGTCATGGGCAGGCCTGGAAGTGTGTCTCCTGTTTCCAAATCTCACAACGTTTACAATCAAAATTAGTCGTGAGTCCGGAAGCAGTGGTGGTTCGGGACTTTTTGTTGTTGTTTGAAACAGTGTTTGTCTGCGTAGCTCTGGCTGTCCTGGAGCTAGTTCTGTGGACCAAGCTTTCCTCACATTCACAGAGTCACCTGCCTCTGCCTCATAAATGCTGGGATTAAAGCCACCACCACCAGCTTCCTGTGGTTCAGGACTCTAATCCCAGCACTGGGGCTTGGTGGAAAGCCACCTGTAGCAGTCTTTTTCTTTACTTTATTTGGGGTGTTTAGGCGTCTACCTTCTTTCCACCAACGCCCCAACCTTAAGTAGGAGAAAGAAAGGTTAGTGGGGAGTGGGGGCCCATTCTCCTTTACTTCTCCCAGCTATAGTGTCCAAGTTTGCCTTCTATTGCTGTGATAAGCACCAAGACCAAAAGCAACTTGCAGAAGAAAGGGTTTATTTTGCTAAGACTTCCATCACAGGCTAGCACTGAGGGAATTCAGGGCAGAACTGGAGGGAGGAAGTGATGCAGAGATCGGGAAGAAACGCGGCCTGCTGGTGTGCTCTCCATGGCTTGCTCAGCCTTTTGTTTTGCCTTTATACAATCAGGACCACATGCCTAGGTAGGGAACTGCCCACAGTGGATTGAGCAGGCCAGACTGAACAGGCCAATCTGATGGAGTCATTTTCTTAAATGACTTTCTCTCTTTCCAAATGTCCCTATCTGTGTAAAGTTGACAAAAACAAACCCCCCAAACAACCACAACCAAAACCGAACCAGCATAACAAGAAACAGAACTTGATGACATTTCCAGAAACCACTGGTCTCCTGAAGGGATGCACATGGCAATGCAGAGAACTAAAAAGAGAATAGTCTCCAAGAAGAACGGAAGTCAAAGACCTGGCCACTGTCATTTCACCTTTTCTCTTCCCCATCAGTGTCCGACCCACTCTCCTCTTTGTTCACAGGCTGCTTCAGCCTCCCTGTGACCTCCGGTCTCAGTGTTGTACAAAATGCAATGAATGGCTCTCTCCATATGAGACCCCTGATTTTCTAGCTTCAGGGCCGTCCTGACTGGCACCTGGAGATCCCACTGTTCCCCAAAGGTAAGGCAAATTGGCAGTCATCTTCCCGGACAGATATAGTCTCTTTGTTGTAATTTATAGTCTATTTCTAAACTATATCTCTCCACACAGCTAATCATATAGAACAATTTATAGACATAAATTGTTCGGTCCCTTTCCTATGCATCAAGAAGCACGTGAATATGTTGAAACTATCCCCCCACACATAATATATTCAATAATACTTTTCATCAAGTTGGGTTTTTGTTTGTTTGCTTGTTTTGTTATTGTTGTTTTTCAAGACAGGGTTTCTCTGTGACCAGGTTAGCCTCGAACTCATGAAGATCCACATGCCTCTGCCTACCGAGTGCTGAGACTAAATACATGTGCCACCAGGCCTGGCATCACATTGGTTCTTAGCTTAATTATTACTGGTAAAATTGTTTGCTTGCTCATTTGTTGGCTTGTTTTGAGACAGGGTCTCACTATGTAGCATCGGCTGGCCTGGAACTGGCTATTATAAATAGACCAGACTGGCCACGGACTCATAGAAACCCGCCTGCCTCTGCCTCAGCAGCGCTGGGAGTAAAGGCGTGTCCCACCACGCCTTGTTTTTCTTCTGAGACAGTGTTGGTTGTTGGTTGGTAGACAGCTCAGCCTCCTGAATGCTGGGTGATAGGCCTGGTTCACCATGCCTAGCTATTAGTAACACTTGCCCCTTCTCACCCCCTCACCCGTGTGTATGTGTGTGTGTGGCTAGGTTTCAGAGGCAGTGTAAACAGAGACTGAGTCTGACCTTCAGCAGATAGGACTGTGTTCCTTAGTCCTTACAGGGGAAAGGCTGGCCGTGATCCTTCACAGAGGATCCTTTATGAGGAGCTTGGAAATGAGGAGGTTGTTGCAGCTGTAGGAAGCGACATGTCTCTTCCCTGAAATTGTCTGCCCAAGGCAAGATGGAAGACAGGATGGTTCAAGAGATATTCCTTTCTGTGTTAACCAATAACCGCTGAGCAAGGCACTCTGTCAGTGTGAACCGGTAACCAGGTGGTAACCGGTAACCACCCGGTTACCGGTTCACACTGATGGATCTGAACTTCTGTTCCTGGGGATCTGAACTCTGTTCCTCAGGCATTTAACCACTCAGTCCAGATGTTGACACTTTTAGCAATCAAAAACCATGAGTGGAATAGCGACCCTTTTGCAGGAATCCAAAAGTGCTTGGAGTCTTGTAAGATTCATCTTGGAGGTTTGCCCTGGCAGCTGGGTTCTGTAGATTTGGAAGAAGTAGGCACCCTCAGGCAGCACGGCTGAGGCACAGGAAGAAAATTCCATTTCCATGCTTGAAAACATATTTTTCTTGGCAGAGAAACAAGGCTAGTTGTCTCTTTTGAGTTACTGCTTATTCATCCTTGGCTGTTCCAACAGATCCTCAAAAAAGAATACGATTTACCAGTGTGTGGCAATGTATTTAAAGAAGGATTATCTCAACTTCTGATAATGACTGTCATCAGAAGAAATGCTTTTAAGACTGATCTCTGCCAGTTAGTCTTGAAATAACTCTGTGCATTTTAATGGCAACACAGCTGAAAGCTCATGGCCATCACTCTGACTAATTAGACCTTCGCTATCCCTGCTGCCAGATGGCAGCCCTGAGGTGATTAGTGGTATGACTCAGCAGGACTAGCTCGGGCAACCTTAGCTGAGTTTATGTTTCTGCTAGTAGTGGCCACTGTAACTGTGGCCTGGCTCACTGTTTCCTTTAAGTAGCAAGTAGACAAGCGACTTTCTACCTGACTGCACCTGTCCACTGACTAAAATTTTGGCTTAGTTAGAAGTTAGACAGAGGCATATAACAAAGAAAAGTTCCACTAGCAAACGAGCGATTGTGAGATTAACCAATTACTGTGTTAGTGATGAAGCAATTCAGTAGAGCAGACCTGTGCTGTTACGAATTCTTCCTATGAAGTCACACATCAGGTTTCTGAACAGCCCTAGGCCAGAGAGATGGCTCAACGATTAAGACTGCTTAGTACCCTTGCAGAGGACCCAGGTTTTATTCCCAGCGCCCATATTCCCTATAACTCCAGCACCAGGGAGATCTGACACCCCTGGCCTCACACGCTCATAACAAAAGCCCTAGTGTCTTCTTCTGTATGATAATAGATATGTGTGTATATGCACATACACACACATCCATTTTTATGTGTGTTTATACACACACACACACACACACACACACACACACACACTTATATATCCATTAAAAAAATTATGTGGGGCTGGAGAGATGGCTCAGAGGTTAAGAGCACTGGCTGCTCTTCCAGAGGTCCTGAGTTCAATTCCCAGCACCCACATGGTGGTCTACAACCATCTATAATGAGATATGCCGCCTTCTTCTGCCCTGGAGGCATACATACAGGCAGAACACTGTATACATAATAAGTAAATAAATCTTTAAAAAAATTTATGTGCCCCAGTAGTAATTCTATTTAAGCCTCTATTTTCTTATACTGCACTAAATTGAAAGTCTTTCCAGTGTACAGATGGCTCTTAGATCATGAGAAATAACAAAACCTGCATTTTTTGTTTTTGTTTGTTTGTTTATTTCTTGTTTTGTGGTTTTGGCTTTTTTGTATGTTTTGAGACACAGTCTCACTGTGTAGCTCTAGCTGGACTGAAACTCACTACATAGACCAGGGTGGCCTTGAACTCGTAGTGCTCCACCTGCGTTTGTCTCCCAATGCTGGGATTGAATGTGTGTACTACCATAGCATGCCTGGCAATGCCCTCTATTTTTAAGAAAAAAAAAGAGAGCAGCCACCTTGAAACCTAACAATGCCATCAGATGACATGGGGTGATGTCCTCAGCCTCCCAATAAGGGTGCATTGAGTGGGCATCTGGCCAGGCTGGCACTGACCGAAGCGCTGTAGCAGTAACAGCAAGCCCGAGCTACCAGGCTTTTACAAAGAAAGCTGCTGCTCAAAGGGGCAGAAACATGGTTCGTCTGTGACCCTGTCTACGCACTGCCCTGTAGTAAGTGTGCGTAACAAAGAACCCGGATTGTTTCCGGAGGTGGGTATTAAGAGGGTAAGCATAGCAGGAGGGGTCCTCCTCTATAGAGCCTTGCAAAATTAGAAAAATAAGGTGTGAATATGTGCTACCTATATAGTTAATTTCATCTTCCTTTTGTCCTCCTTATCTATACTTTTTAATATTAAAAAATTAATTTATGTGTATATGTATCTATATGAATACAGGTGCACAGGGAGGCCAGAAGAGGGTGTTGAATCCCCTGGAAATGGAGTTTCATGCAGTTCTGAGCATTCAATATGGGTGCTGGGAGCCAAACTCAGGTCTTCTGGAAGAGTAGCCAGTGCTCTTAACTGCGGAGCCATTTCTTCAGTCCCTTCCTTCCTCCTTCCCTTCCCCTTCCTCTCCCTCCCTTCTCCTTCCTTGTTCCTTTCCCCTCCCTCCCCTCCTCTCCGTTACCCTTCCTTCCTCCTTCCCTTCTTCCTTCCTTCTCTTCCCTTCCCTTTTTCTTCCTCCCTTCCTTCCCTTCTTCTTTCTTCCTTCCTAAACAGAGGATCATAGCCAAAGCCAGCCTGAAACATTAAATCCTCCTTCCTCAGGATCTTTTTTTTTTTAATACTTTTATTTCTTTTTTAACAACTATTTATTTATTTATTTATTATACAATAATTTTGCCTGTGTGTGTGCCTGTGCATTGGAAAAGGGCACCAGATCTCACTATAGATGGTTACAAGCCACCATGTGGTTGCTGGGAATTGAACTCAGCACCTTGGGAAGAGCAGCCAGTGCTCTTAAGCTCTGAGCCATCTCCCCAGCCCCCTCAGGATCTTAATGCTGGAATCACAGGGCTGTGCCACACCACTCTGCTTTTCAGATTTAGCTGTTTAAGGGTTGTTTTTTTTCCTTTTGTTGTGGGGACTGCACTTCTTTTCATCCTTGCATTTATGCCACGAGGAAAACATTGCTTGCATTCCCTGTGCAGCAGGTTCTTCACTCAACCACGAGAACCACCTCACCCCTGCCCCCAGAGAAGGTGGGACACCACAAAACAAGAACACAGGGACTGATTGTAGGAAATCATTCAAGCCTGGCCTTGTTGCTCACTGGAATTTTCTAGCTAGCCCTGGAAGCTTTGTCAGTCACTCTTTGCCTTCCTTGCATTTTCCTCTGCCTGGGTTTTCCGTCTTATCTCCCTTCCCTGACTAATAGCCCAGACCCAGCTTCTAGAAACATACAGCACAGATCCATTTGACTTTCTGTCCTGTCGCCATTCACTGGCATTTGGCTTCAGAAAACTAGTGACATATTACTGTGATGTTTCCTGGGCTGGTGAGATGGCTCAGTGGGCAAAGGTACCAGATGCTGAGCCTGAAACCTGAGTTCAATCCCTGGGACTCATATGGTGGATGGAAAGACTCATGAACAATAAAAAATAAAATAAAATAAAAATTTTAAATAGCACATTTCACTGATGCTTTCTTTTGGTGTGTGTGTGTGTGTGTGTGTGTGTGTGTGTGTGTGTGTGTGTGAAAAGTACAGTTGAAAAGTTACTTCTTGGGGGTCTAGAGATATGGCTCATCAGTTAAAATCACTGGCTGTTTTTCCTGAGGACCTGGGTTCAATTCCCAGTACCCACAGGGCAGTTTGTAGTCTGTACTCCGTGTCCAGGGAACCCAACACCTCACACAGACATACATACAGGCAAAACATTAATGTTCATAAATTACAAATAAATATAGAAAATAACCCACTTTAAAAAAAGTTGCTTCTGTTTAAAGTACCATTTGGTTGTGTTCAGTGCTGGGAATCAAGTGGAGACGCCTGTGCCTGGGAGGCGAGCGCCGTACTGGCAACTCCGTCACCACCACCACCGCCCTGAGAGCGATCTGGGTTCCTTTGCTTGTTTGCTCGTTTAACACACTTTTCTCTGCATGCGATGTGCGTGTCTGTGTGGATTTGTGCACTGGGTGTAGCGTCCTCGTGTAGACTCTTCCTCAGTCGCACTTCACCTTGTGTTTTGAGACAAGCTGTCTTACCGGACCTAGCCAGACCGACCGCATCCGTGAGCTCAGGGGCCACATGCCTCTGTTTCCCCAGTGCTGAGGCCACAGGGTGAGAGGCCACACCAAGGTTTTAACATCCTTGCGGGGGGTTCAAGCTCAGGTCCTCGTGCTTACACAGCAGCCACTTTACCCACTGAGCCGTGTCCCTAGTTCCTCTCTCCTCTCTAAAATTTTCTGTTTAGATAGTTCACCCTCCTAGACTTTTCTCTCAGGTGGGTTGCACACACACACACACACGCACACACACGCACACATACATATACACACACAGGCACATGCACGCACTCGAACACACACACACGCACGCGAACGCACACACGCACGCACACACACACACGCACGCACACACACACACATGCACACACACGCACGCACACATACACACACACACACACACGCACACACACGTTCTTATGCACCTTTCCTCTGAGAAGAGATGTGGAGAGGATGGCGGGGTGTTCCAGATGAGAGGGCCTAAAGCAGGTCAAAGAGCCTTTGGCTCCCGGGCAGTGAGACTCGGCGTCACCGTGCAGTGCTCTTCACGGGTTTGGAGAGAGGCCCTGGCTGTCTCTGTCCTTAGCGTGTCTCTTTCTCATGATCCTGGCAGAACTACAGCCACATTAAGCCACTGGTCAGCTTGTGCTGTCTGCAGGCCATGCTTATCCCATCCTGAACAAGCTTCAACCTCTATAAAACCCCACACGGAAAGAACCAAAGTTTGCAGAGACCCAGGGAGAAGCTCTCCGTGGAGCTCAAATCAGCTGGTGCAGGTTCCTCTATGCGTTTCAAGGCTTTTTACTCGGCCTTTATATGTGTGTATGAACGAGGAGCGTATCTCCTCACACCAGTGTGTAGCAGAGAGGAGGCTGGAGGGACAGCTGAGCAGCTCAGAGCACACGGCACAGCCCTGGGTTCAGTTCCCAGCACCCACACCAGGCAGCTCACAACCACCTCCAGATCCAGGCCCAGGACACCTGACACTCTCTTCTGGCCCTGTAGACACCCACCACACAAGCTGCACATACAAATGAACGGCACGCATGCACACACACACGTGAATATGTACTTTTAAAAAAGCATGAGTGACTTAAGGGAACATTTTGAGATTGTTAAATATTAAGAGCTAGATGTGATCTTAGGGGAAAAATCTAGTCTGCATCTCTCATTTAAGGGGAAGGAACTGGGAGCAGACGGCTGGAGTGCTGTTCCCAAGCCAGCTTAGGCTTTCAGATCCAGCGGTACCTTCAGCTCCTAGAAGCTTTTGGATGCATGGTGGGTATTCGACATGTGTAAGATTAGCCGATGTGCCCCTTAGTGCAGGTGCTGCAGTGCATGCCCATACATTTTTCCGCTGTTAGGATTTTGAGACAAAAAAATGGTAATGTAGCCAGTCCATGCTGGTCTTGAACTCACAATTCTCCTGCTTCACCCTCTCAAAAGCTGAGGTGTATACCACCATGCCTGAGTCAAACACATTTTTAAGTGAAATTATCCTACTAAGGTAAGATATCCAGAGAGTAGCAGAGCTGGAATGGGGCCATGCACATGTGGACTCCCTAACGGGTCTGTCTGCGCCCTCCGACCTTCCCTTAGGAATGCTGACCATCATCTGTTTCCTTGAGATTGCGTGCATCTCGCCATTTCTCCATCTGGTCTTTATTCCACAGCCTTATTCTAGAAAGGAATGATACCGATTGGAATTTCTCACCTTTCAACAGCCTCAGACTTTAAGAAGGATTGAAGCAACCTGTGGGCTCAGGATTCGGACAGGGTCAGCACTGGAGCAGTAACTGACTTGTCCTCCTAAAGAAACTGCACAGGGCAGTGTTAAAGTCTGCTGTCTTCCTCGAGTCTGTGTTAGCCAGACGGCGGCAGGAGGCAAGATAACAGACTGTCAAGCCAGCAGCGGAGCACACTGGCCACGGGAGGTCCTTACAGCTCTAACCTCGGTGAAAGGTGGAAGAACCTGGGTCTCCCCGCTATTCTGAGTGATGATAGGTGGTACAGGAATGGCCCAGAAATAAGAAAAGTCTTTGTGTTTGAAATGCAAAAAGCTAAATACTTAGGTCAGGGAGAAGTTTCTGTGGGCAAGAGCATCAATCGCACAAGCCTGAAGACCTGAGTTCAGAGCCCCAGCATCCATGTAAAACTTGGGTACAGTCGCATACCTGCCTGTAACCCCAGTGCAGGGGAGACAGACAAGAGGACGCTGGTGATCGCTGCTCAGCCAGTGTCTGCCAGGCTCATTCCGTGAGTGCCCTGTGTTAAGGGAATGAGATGGATAGTGGTAGAGAAGGACAGTTGGTGGCCTTCTCTGAGGGCCTCTGTGACCTTCACAGCCAGCAGAGTGACGAGCTGCAGGAGGTTCAGCAAACTCGGTGCTGGTTCGAACTCCAGGAGTCCGACCTCAAGCAGTTTACTTTAGGCATATGTAAGCCCAGCACAATTTGATGAAAATTTAAAAAAAAAATTAATTTACCTTTTTTTCAAATGTTTGTGTATGTCTGTGTAAGTGTATGCCATATGTTTGCGTGCCTTTAGAGGCCAGGGGAGGGTGTCGGGCCCCTGGAACCAGGGTTTCAGGCAGCTCACAACTGCCTGCTGTCGGTGCAGGGAACTGAGCTTTGTCCTCTGGAAGGGCAGCAAGTGCTCTTGACCGCTAACTGTCCCTCTAGCTGCTGACCTTGAATTTCTGAACCTCCATCCTCTACTCCCCAAATGCTGGGATTGTCGGCATGAGCGGCCAGATCGTTTATGGAATGCTGAGGCTCAACCCCAGGCTTGTACATGCTAGGCAAGCATTCTACCAACTGAGTTGCAGCCCTGTCTCTGCTTTTGTTTGAGACAGGGGCAGGGGCTTCAAACTCCTGATCTAATCAGGTCTGCCTCTCAAATTCTGGGATTATGGGAAGAGTAAGACCTCTAAAGGGAATATCAAGTACTTGGAGCTAGCGTGTGTGTGTGTGTGTGTGTGTGTGTGTGTGTGTGTGTGTGTGTGTAGAATGTGTGCATGTGAGGTGTGATGTCCTAGGTTCAACCCTTAGAACTGAAAACTGTATCACATTTTTAACTTTTTGTGTGTGCATGTGTGCCCGGGTGTGTCCCTGTGTGTTTTATGTGTGCTGTGCACACGTGTGTGAAATGTATATGCACACGTGTGCATGCAGAGGCCAAAGAAGGACATCAAGTTGTGGGGGCTTGGAGGTCTTTGTGCTCACAGACATGCGCCAGGGCAATCTGAAATGTTAAGCACACAGGGTCGTTCCTTCAAGGGAAGAGATGCACAGCCTCCCTGTGCCCAGAAGGTGCTGGTGACCTGCGCACTTCCTGTGTGTCGAGAGAGTTCCGGTAGCAGGTCCTCCCGAAGCCCCTCACGGTAGATGCGTTTTTTTCAGTCTACAGAACCTGTCTTTCTGGGCTTTGTTTACAAAGAGTTCTGATGTAGTCACACCTGATTTGTGCGGAGCTCACTTTGTCCCTCAGGGAGCTCCCTGGGTGTTTTACTGTGCACGTGGGAATGAGTTAATTGTCACTGGAATAATTTTCATCAAATTGTGCTGGGCTTACATAAGCCTAAAGTAAACTGCTTGAGGTCGGACTCCTGAAGTTTGAACCAGCACTGTCTACCGAGTCATGCTGAACGGAACTGTCTTCTTGCCTTCTGCAACTCGTTACTCTGCTGGCTGTGAAGGTCACAGAGGCCCTCAGAGAAGGTCACCCAGTGTCCTTCTCTACCACTCAGAGAGACAAACAACACCCTTGAGTAGGAGCCAGTGAGAACAGAATCACTTAAAGGAGATATGGAGAGTAGTGATGTCACTTTTTGGTTTGTTTGCTTGCTTGGTGTTTTTTTTGAGACAGGGTTTCTCTGTGTAGCCATGACTGTCCTGGACTTACTTTGTAGACCAGGCTGGCCTCGAACTCACAGAGATCAGCCTGCCTCTGCCTCCTGAGTGCTGGGAATACAGGTGTGCACCACTACACCCAGCTTGTTTCTTTATTATAGAAGCCATATATTTTTTTAATTAATCATCAAAATATTGCATGTGGAAAGTAAGATCTGCCATGTATTAATTCAACTATACAAGAACCAACAGCCTCCCCACCCCTCAGAACAACCTTATTCCTAGCTTTAGGACCCACACCCTAGCACAAGAAATCTCACTGAAATTAGCTAAAGCTAAATTAGACATAAATTCTTGCGTGTTCCATTGTGTGCAGGTGTACATGCATATGTTTACGTGTGCAAGCAGAGGTCAGGGGTCAACTCAGATGTTCTGTGGGCACTGACCTCTTTTGAGTCAGGTTCTCTCTCTCTCTCTGAGAGCTTGCCTGGTAGGCTGGGTTGGCCATTCCACAAACCCCGGGATCTCCCGGTTGTGCTCACCTGTGCAGGCATTTCAAGCAGACGCCACCACCCCCTGGCATTTTAGAGTGCCAAGATCTAGACTCAGGTTCTCAAGCCTTCATGGCAGGTACCTCATTAACTGAACTGTCTTACCAGCCCCATCTCACTGTGCTTCCTTGTTTGGCCTAGAATATGTTATGTAAACCAGACTGACTTTGAACTCACAGATCTGCCTGCCTGTGCCTCCTGAGTGCTGATATTAAAGCCATGTGCCACCATGACTGGTAAAGGAATTCTTTTTTAATGAAAGACTTAATTAATTTGTGTCTGTGTGTGAATGTGCATGTGTGTGCAGGTACCTGTGGTGTCCAGAAGAGGGCATCAGATTCCATGGAGCTGAAGTTGCAGGCAGTTGTGAGCTGTTCAATATAAGAACAGCAGATGGCCTGTTTACTCTGTTGGCGCTGTTATGTGGTGAACAGAAATTCTTAATCTGAAGGTAATCCTATTCACAAAATATTTCTTTACAGCTTATGTTTTTGTGACTGTTTTTTAAGTCTGTCTTTTTCAGAGTAAAAAAGATGTCACTCCATCATTAAAGGCGTGGTGGTGCACGCCTTTAATCCCAGCACTTGGGAGACAGAGGCAGGCAGGTCTCTGTGAGCTCCAGCCTGGTCTACAGAGCAAGCTCCAGGCCAGTCAGGGCTACACAGAGAAACCCTGCCTTGAAAAAGCAAGCAAACAAACAAACAAATAAAATATTTCTCCATATTTTCTTCTCACAAAAACTGCTCTTCAGAACGACGACAGTGGTTTGAATGTACACTAAAGGACAACATACCAGCACCAGATGGCCATACTTGTTTTGTGATGCCACCACAGGCCCCAGCACATTCCCAGCTAATCCCAGCGTCCTGCTCTTTGGGTAGGCCTGAGGGTTGGGTGGTGTCAACCTGTTCCTTTAATGGGTAGAGCGTTACATTACTCAAGAAACTAGTCACTGTTCATAAATGGCCCAGTACCCGACATCTGATCAACACCATCTGTTCAGTGGTGAGCTTGTTTAATGCCAGTAGTGAAGGGAGCCCAGGGGTAACATAGTTTTCCCACCGATACTAGTATTTCATCTGTCTCAATGTGACTTGTGCCAAGACTCTATTCAAGCTTGAGAAGACAGCAAAGGGATTGCAAGGACGATGGTACCATACTCAGGACCCGGTACTGGGGAAGATTGTTGATGCCCTTTTCTCCTCCAGCATGGTGCCTGCTGGCTCTATGAGAGGTAGCTGGCAGGATGGAAGGTTGGAGGTCAGGCCCTGTTTAAGCTCTCACTGTCCTATGTCCTGTAACCCCGAGTGCGGTGTCCTCAGCGATAGACTCTAGCTGTCTAACTGCGGCAGCAATATAAGGTGTTTTTGTTTTTGTTTTGCATTTTTACACAGCTCACTCTATCCAGGTTGGCCTGGAATTTCCTCCGTAGCACAGGCTGGCCTGGAACTTGCTCTCTACCATAGACTAGCTCCAGACTCATGGGTGATCATCCTCCCTGTGCCTTCACAGTGCTGAATTACAGGTGTGAGCCGCCACGCCTGGCTGCACTGGTAGAACCACACTGCTCGTGTCCCGAGAACCTCAGGCTCTTCATGGCTTCCTTCCTGGGTCATGCTTTCCCCCCAGATGTCTTCCATGTTGATTACCCCAGGAAATCCTTTAAAATACACATCTCTTCTCTTTCTCCTGTTAGTGTTAACTCTTCTTTCCTCTGTACCAACCTCTGTGAGTTGTCTAAAGTGTGTTGGTCACCCAGCCATTCATCACTAACTGCTGTGCTTCCAGGTGCTGAATTAGTGCCTGTAAAGTTGAATAGTGCTTTCTCAGAAGGAAGTCAGTCTGGCTGTGTTGGTTCTTGCTAGTAGGCAGGTGTTGAAGAAGCAGATTCAGAGGATCATGAGTTTGAAGTCAGCTTGTGTTATCCCAGAGGAGCTGGGGAGATGGCTCATTTCTAAAGGAAGCCTTCAGGCTGCTCTTCCAGAGGCCCTGAGTCTGAGTCCCAGTATCAAGCCACTCATAGAAGATCTGACACTTTGTTCTGGTCTCTGGAGATACCCACACTGACATGCACATACTCAAACACACATACCGATCGTCACAAATAAAAGGAAGCCTTTGACGTGCTTGTCACACAGACCAGAAGACCTGAGTTTAGTCCCCAGTACTGACTCGCTTACAAAGCCTCCAGTGCTGGGGGGGTAGAGATACGAGTTTCCTGGACCTTGTTGGCCAGGCAAGCAATATTGGCAAGCTCCAGTTTTAGTAGAGACAGTCTCAAAAAAAAGGTGCGGTGTACTGAGGGAGGCAACTGTTATCAACTGATGACTTCTACATGCATGTGTACACAAGTACCTACACACTAGGTACACACGTAGATATAGTCACATACAAACACACAAAAGAAGTCTGGGTGCTAAAGCAAGGGCATGTAATAGTCCATAGAACTAGTGGTTCTCACCAGCTGAAATTCAGAACAGGCTTCAACAGGTCATGGGAGCTGGGAAGAGGGTATGCTAGAAGAACTTAAGGGTCAGGCATGTGGATTCAGACTGGATTTAGGAACCAGTGTTTGTACTTGTGCAAAGCAAGAGTTGGTGATGTGGCTGAGTGTTGACCGGAATTAATGCTCAGTCTGAAGAACAGAATATCGTCTGCGCTGCATCTTTGATTTTAAGTTCTTAGGAGGTGATGGGCTGGGATCAGAGGTTGTTTAAGGAGGCTAGTGTTGCCAGGACATCAGCTGGGCTGCTGTGGGCCAGGGCGTGTTCACTTTCCGGTAGCGCCTGGTACGGCCTCAGCATCTTGAAGTGTTATCATTTTTAGCACATCAGATTTTAGTGTCCGAGACCATAGCTACTGACATTATAGTGGTCCTGTCAGCAGTGTGTCACGGTAGAGCGTCCTTCCATGAAGAGAAGATATCAAAAAGAGGAATGCGAAGACAGAGACGGCCAGCAGGTACAGGTACTTCAGACAAGCCTGGTGACCCAAGTTGGATTCCAGAACATATGTAGAAGGAAAAGTTGGACCTTCCTCTGACCCTGACATGCCCCAAACACCCATCACTTACACACGATTTTTAAAATTAATTAAAAAAAGAGGGAACCTGAGCAAGAAAGGGAGAAAAAGAATGCTGAATAAAAAGCCATGACTAACAGGTTCATAATTGCACTGAGAGTCTTTTACAGTCCTGACGAGAGCGTGAACTGTAGGCTACTGGCTATGGATACACTCATAGTCTTGAAGTATAACCAGAGACAATTGAAATCTGAGTTATACCTTTAAAAGCTATTCTGAGAACGCTGTCTTCATATTTCAGTGGATAACATGAAGCTTGACACACACTTCTGAGAATATGTGTGTAAATTTGATTAATAAAGTTGGGAAGTAGGAAACCTCTCTGTTTCTCTGTCTCTGTCTCTGTCTCTCTCTCTTTCTCACATACACTGTATAATTTCATCTTGGTGTTCTAAGACTGGAAAAAAAAAATGAAAGAGAAACAGGATCCATACCCAGGATTCTTCTGGCATGTGTGAAGAGGCGTTGAGACAAATTCCGTGGCAGCTAGAGAGTAAACTGGCTGCCAGGACAGAGAGGAAGGAACAAACCATGACCTTCTACAGTCCTGAGGTCTCCAAAATAAAAGGGGACTGGAGATACCAAAGGGTGAGGAAACAATGTAGGTCAGAGCCAAATCAAACCCGTGAGTGGAGATTGAAGTCGAGAGAGCTAGGAGACCTCAGGGATCCCGAGCTACTAGGAAACCTCAGGGATCCAGCGCTAGCTTCTCATCTCCCTCATCCTTGTAGCCTACCCTTCCTACCAACAAACACCAGGTGTCACCTCTGAAGTGACAGCAGTATTCGGGTCAGACTCACACCTGTACCTGGATGGATGGTACGTGCCAGCCTCTCTGGGTTAGCCTCCTGCAGCTGATCTGCACTCTCCACCGGGCTGGGTGCGGTTCCTGGTGACCAGCAGTAGCCCTGAGCTCTACGCAGGACTCTGGACTTTATGCAACCATGAACTGTGCTGGAGCCACACACCCAAGCCACCCTGTGCATGCCACGAAAGTCCATGTCAAGGCCCCACAGCTCCAGAGCTTTCTGCCACACTGTGCTTTCGCCTTTCTTCCTTCAAGATCTTTGGATCTGAGACAAGTTGTGAATATGACTGCCCACTTTATTGATATTCTGAATGTGTCCTCTTTCCTCTCCTGGGTTGATTTCTGTCCCAAATGATTAAAAGCTGATAGTACTCTTTGGGTAAAATCTTTTGATATTTGTAAGGTGCTACTAGGAACAGGTTTGGATACAGGTGACTCATATGACTGATACTTGGGTGTTTTGTTTTGTTTTTAAATCTGGAACAAGGGCCAGGCTCAATGGCGCACACCTGTAATTCCAGCACTCTAGAAGGCAGAAGCAGGTGGATCTCTGTGAGTTCAAGGACAGCCTGGTCTACAAAATGAGTCCAGGACAGCCAAGGCTACAAATAGAAATCCTATCTTGAAAAACAAAAACAAAACTATGAAATAAATCTGGAACACTCCTCTTTCTAGATTAAGGTCTTTTTGTTGTTCTTGTTTTTTTGTGTTGCTTGGTGGTTTTTTTTGCTTTTAGTTTTTGGGTTTATTGTTTGTTTGTTTTGTTTTGTTTTTCAAGACAGGGTTTTTTCTGTGTAGCCTTGGCTGTCTTGGACTTGCTGTGTAGACCAGGCTGGTCTTGAACTCACGGTGATCCGCCTGCCTCTGCCCCCCCTGGCGGCTGTTATAGGCCTGCACCACCACGCTGGGCTTAGAGTAAAGCTTCTTATTGACATGTACAGGTGGGCCCTGTTTGGACTGGAGGTCCTAACACTATTGAAATTTTAACAACTAAGCTTGCTGCCCTTCTGAAGTCGAAGTTAGAGTTGGGAATGCAGCTCAAGAGCAAACTATTCACCTGCCATACACAAGGCCCTGGATTTGTCCTCAGCACCACACAAAAGTCTTGCTTTAAATTTTTGAATTAAGAGTGGGCTGTAGTGGCACAGGCCTTAAGCCTAGCACCAAGGAGACAGATGCAGGAGGAACTCTGTGAGTTTCAGACTAGCCTGGTCTACAATGGGAGAGCTCTATAATGAGAGAGCTATTAGTGAGACCCTGTCTCGGTGGAAATTTTTTTAAATTAGGTTGGGGTGTGGTAGCACATGCCTTTAATCCTAGTACTGATCTACTCACTAAACTCTAGTCCATTCAGGACAACCTAGTGAAATGCTGTCTCAAAATCGGGGAAGTGGAGCTATGGCTGTGTGGTTAAGAGCTCTTGCGTATTCTTTCCGTAGGGCCGGGTTTGGTTTCTAGCACCTATGTCAGATGGCTCACAGCTGCCAGTTACTCCGACACCCTCTTCTCTTCAGCACCATCCCTCAACATGTGGCACATACACACTTACACAAATAAATAATCAAGGTAAAACTCCTTGAAAAATAGAAACCATTGTGGTTCCATAGGAAGTGAAGGTTTGAGCTCACGGTTAGGACCTTTGGTTTTGGTTTATCTTTTTGTTGTTGTTGTTAGATGGATTTAAAAAAAAAAAAGCAATGAAATTAAGCAAATACAGATGTATTTAGGCTCTGAAGGCAAGTGTTTTATTGAGCTATGTAATTTGTGGCATAAGGTTCTCTCGAGTAGAAGTGGTTACTCTGAGAAGGTTAGACTCTACTGTGAGCTCAGGCTTTGCTTGCTCCCATGAGGCTTCAATGATGAAGCTGGGGAAGACTGTGAGACAAATGTGAGCAGCAGCAGAAAGACACCAGCAGATCCCCAGTTCTGCAAAGAGAAAAAGAAAAATGGAGGATGCTGTGTACAGTAACCTGTGCTTTTAATCCTAGCACTTGGGGGTGCTCCAGGCCAGGCTGGGCTACACAGAGAAACCCTGTCTTGACCCTTCCCCACCTCCACGAAAAATTCCGAGGGCTGGGTGTGGTTAAGCGGGCAGTGTGCTTGCCTACCATGCACCAGATTTATGCAAAGCATAAGCCAGGTGTGGAGGCACCTGGCTAGAATCCTAGCACTCAGAAGGCAGAGACTGGAGCATCAGAAGTCAGTGTCATGTATGTTAAACACGGTAGCACATGCCTGTAATCTTCTCGCTTGGAAGGCTGAGGGAGGAAGATTGTAAGTTCAAAACCAGCCTGGGTTAGATAGCCAGACTGGTTTCAACACCAATCTCAGTGTGTGTGTGTGTGTGTGTGTGTGTGTGTGTGTGTGTGTGTGTGTGTATCTTCATGTACATGAGCATATGAATGCATGCTAACATCCGTGTGTTAAGCATTTGCTTGTTTGTTTGTGTGTGCGTGCATGTATGGGTATGCATATACCACAGCACACTTGTGGAAGTCAGAGCACAACCTTCAGAGTTGGTTTTTTCCTTCTACCCTCTGAGACCCAGGGATCCAACCCAGGTTGTTAGACTTGGCATCAAGTGCCTTTGCTCACTGAGCCATCTTCCTGCCCCGCCTACACACACACACACACACACACACACACACACACACACACACACACACCAGAATCATGTGAACCTAGTGTAAGCTTAAAGGTGAACTTTTTAAAAGATAAGAGAGAATGTCGTAAACTGCCAAGAGCAGGAAGTGCAGAGGGTGTGACAGGACTCAAGACTGGGCTCTCAGACAAAGACAACCATGCTATCCAGTCGCGCTGGCTCTCTAATGTCCAGTTGACACTCATCACTGTTTATGTTTTGTTTTATCTCCACAGCCCAGGTTTTCCTGTTTATTAGTGTGGTGATATCCTGGCTTAGCCTCGAAGCTCATTAGTTCACACTAGTGAAAGAGGAAGTTAACGTTTCCAAGTGTAATAATCAAATAGATCCAGTTTGGGCCAGGTTCCCTTTCTTGTCCCCCTTAGCTGTAGTCAGGCAGCTGCAGGCAAGGACTGAAAGGGCGCTTGGGGCGTCAAGGGCTAAATCCTGCGAAAGATACTGGTTCCCAGGGCTTGCTCGGCTCATTGGCGCTTCTGGTTGCTCGGATGCTCCTTCTCAGTCCTTAGAGAACAAGCTACTTTTAACTTATTTTTTTTTGTAATGTGACTCACTTATTGGGGGCTTCAAAGCCATTCACCTCCATGGTCAGGCCTTTGATTTCTACCAATGAAAATGATTTTTTTTTTTTTTAACTCAGAAGGAGCAGGCTGTAGAGAATAAGAGGAAATTTATGAGGCAGATGTATTTAAAAAATCTTAAGTTTTTGATTAGTTTGGGTATGCAGAGGCACAGATACATCAAGGCCAGCAGAGTCCAGGAGAGGATGCTGACCCCACGGAACTGGGCTCCACATGGCTATGAGCTGTGCGTGGGTGCTGGCACCAAACGCTGGGCTCTGCTGGAGCAGTGCATGCTCTGAACTGCTCAGCGTGTCTCCAGCCCCACAAGGCACAGCTCAGATAGATTTTATTTTTAAAGATAGAGTCTCAAGTAGCCTTCTCTTGCCTTCAGCTGACTATGTAGTTAAGGACAGCCTGGGACATCTGTCCCTCCTGCCTCTGTATCCGGAGTGCTGGGATTAGCTGTGTATACCACCTCACCTGGACAAACGGAAATCATGTTTGTTTGTTTGTTTGTTTGTTTTGAAGCAGGGTCTCACCATATAGCTCCAGCTTCCCGTAACTCTCAGTGCAGACAAGGCTGTCCATGATGTCACAGAGATCTGCCTGCCTCTGCCTTTCAAGGACTAGGATTAAAGGCATGCACCAACATTCCTGAGAACCTAAAATAATCTTAATACACAACCTTTTTCTAGGTTGCTTGGAAACTGGACTTGGCTTTCTAAGATTAAGTGTGCTAAGAGAGGCAAGCTATGATAGCCTGCTCCCGTGGTCCAGCACCTGGCAGGAACCCACAGGATCACCTTTAGTCCGAGGCTGGCCTAAGAGGGCCTACTGAATCTCACTTGTGAAAAGCAGTAGAGTGTGGGGCTGGAGAGCTGGCTCAGGGGGTAAGGTCACCTGTTGCTCTTCCAGATGACCTGGTGTAGATTCCCGGCCCTCACATGGTGGCTCACCACCAGGTCCAGGGGGATTTGGCACCTTCTTCTGGCCTCCATGGATGCTAGACACACGTAGAGAACACTCACACCCATAAAATAATAAAAACAAAATTAAAACAGGGGTGTCTTGAGGAGAGTGGCAAGGTGTTTGGCTAATGTAAGCAGGAGCCTGGGTTCCATTCCAAGCACTGATAAAATGAAATAAAGCCAGGCACAGTGGTGTACACCTGTAATCCCAGCACTCAGGGAGGCAGAAGCAGGCAGACCTCTGTGAGTTCGAGGACATCCTGGTCTCCAGGACAGCCAAGGCTACACAGAGAAAACCTGTCTTTAAAAGAAAAAAAAAAAAAAAAGAAATACACACACACAGTGTGTGTGTGTGTGTGACTCCATTGTGTGATCTCTAGTCTACAAGCCCTACAAATGCCAGACACATCATTTAGAAAAAAACAAAACAAAACAAAAAAACTTAGAGAAAGAGGCTCCAAGTCCAGCAGCAGATAATTCACTGGACACAGTAGTGACTGTGAAATGCTATTTTATAGCCACTGAAAATTACATTTATGGGGCTAGGGAGATGGCTCAGTCAGCACAGTGCTTGGAGTACAAGCATGAAGATCTGAGTCGGGATTCCCAACATCTAGGTAGAAAAACAAAACAAAAGAACAGGTGCAGAGGCAGTGCCTGTAGCCCCTGCACTGGGGAGACATACATACATACAAACATACATACATACATACATACCTATCCCTGGAGCTCACTGGCCAGCCATCCCAGCTGAACCAATGAGTCAGGTCAGTGAGATAACCATATCTCGAAGAAATAAGATAATGAGTAGTTAAGGAAGACGCCCAACATTGACTTCTGGCCTCTACATACACTACATACATGCATACACTTACGCACACATGAACAAACACATGAACACAACATACATACCCCTCGCTCACAGATGATGTTTACAAAACATGCCTGAGAAAAATTCTTATTGTTATGTGTCAGGAAAACAACTCACGTCATATCTGGTATCACACCCACTCTATACAAAGAGTAGCAAAATAATACAAAGAAATAAGTCGAGTCGGGTGGTGCCCACCACTGTCAATCCCAGCCTGGGGAGGCTAACCTCCCTTACTCTGTTGTCAAAGCTGGGTCCAAACTCCGTAGATACTGAGCTAGAGTAAGAGTCTCTCTCAAAAAAGAAAAAGCAGAAAGAAAGAAAGAAAGAAAGAAAGAAAGAAAGAAAGAAAGAAAGAAAGAAAGAGAGAAAGAAAGAAAGAGGAAAGAAAGAAAGAAAGAGAAAGAAAGAAAGA